>NC_068425.1:21495271-21507128 GCF_023373465.1 Oncorhynchus keta | reverse complement strand
GGCAGCGTGAGTGAAGGAGGCTTTGTTGTGGAATAGAAAGCCGACTCTGGATTTGATTTTTGATTGGAGATGTTTGATGTGAGTCTGGAAGGAGAGTTTGCAGTCTAGCCAGACACCTAGGTACTTATAGATGTCCACATATTCAAGGTTGGAACCATCCAGGGTGGTGATGCTAGTCGGGCATGCGGGTGCAGGCAGCGATCGGTTGAAAAGCATGCATTTGGTTTTACTCGCGTTTAAGAGCAGTTGGAGGCCACGGAAGGAGTGCTGTATGGCATTGAAGCTCGTTTGGAGGTTTGATAGCACAGTGTCCAATGACGGGCCGAAAGTATATAGAATGGTGTCGTCTGCGTAGAGGTGGATCAGGGAATCGCCCGCGGCAAGAGCAACATCATTGATATATACAGAGAAAAGAGTCGGCCCGAGAATTGAACCCTGTGGCACCCCCATAGAGACTGCCAGAGGACCGGACAGCATGCCCTCTGATTTGACACACTGAAACTACAATACTTAAAATTGTACCACTTTAATAAAGGGTTATAATCAACTTTGATATAAAAAAAAAACATATTATCTAATGAACAACAAATCTTTAACTTTAATAGAGTTTAAATGAAAGCGGTTAGATTTCTCTGGTAATCATGCTTTCAGTGTGCTATTGCATTTTGTAGTACTGAATGACCACATGCTACTTTTGATTGGACCGTGACACTCAACGTGAAATATCAGGTGTGTATCTATTCAAATCCTTTATTGTAAACAATAGACCGGATCACATTTTAGTAGAGCCTGAGTAACACTCCATCAAATATGAATGGACCACTGCGTTTAGGCTTACACCATCTCTCCAATCCCATGGAGCGATGGTGTATATACGTATCGATCTGCTTTAAACCCAGTTCATTCATATATCAATTGATCTTTCACATATCAGTGTGCAGTGTGTGCCTGATGTCAGCAGGATTTCATAAACCAAGCCTTGTTGCAACCTTTTCGTTGCTTTTACTGATGTGTGAATACTATCCAGCCTTGCACAGCTATACTTGAAGTGTTTTTGTGGACAGTTGAGTTGCGTTGCTCTATACTGTACCTGTGGTCCTGTATCCCTGTTGCCAGGGCTCAAAGAGAGAGAGAGAGAGAGAGAGAGAGAGAGAGAGAGAGGAGGACGGGACCATCAGGCTGGGTGTCTGGAGCAGTAGATACTTCATCCATCAGATCACCACTCAGCCATCTGGTCTAGACACTGCTGCTACTACTGGTGTATTATCAATGCTGTTATGTATAATCAATGCTGTTATGTATTATCAATGCTGTTATGTAATCAATGCTGTTATGTGTTATCAATGCTGTTATGTATTATCAATGCTGTTATGTATTATCAATGCTGTTATGTGTTATCAATGCTGTTATGTAATCAATGCTGTTATGTGTTATCAATGCTGTTATGTATTATCAATGCTGTTATGTGTTATCAATGCTGTTATGTATTATCAATGCTGTTATGTAATCAATGCTGTTATGTAATCAATGCTGTTATGTATTATCAATGCTGTTATGTATTATTATTTTTTTTATTTTTTTTTACCTTTATTTAACTAGGCAAGTCAGTTAAGAACATATTCTTATTTTCAATGACGGCCTGGGAACAGTGGGTTCTGCCCCTGCCTGTTCAGGGGCAGAATGACAGATTTGTACCTTGTCAGCTCGGGGGTTTGAACTCGCAACCTTCCGGTTACTAGTCCAACGCTCTAACCACTAGGCTACGCTGCCGCCCCTTATCAATGCTGTTATGTATTATCAATGCTGTTATGTAATCAATTCTGTTATGTATTATCAATGCTGTTATGTAATCAATTCTGTTATGTATTATCAATGCTGTTATGTATAATTAATGATGTTATGTATTATCAATGCTGTTATGTATTATCAATGCTGTTATGTAATCAATGCTGTTATGTAATCAATGCTGTTATGTGTAATCAATGCTGTTATGTATTATCAATGCTGTTATGTATTATCAATGCTGTTATGTAATCAATGCTGTTATGTATAATCAATGCTGTTATGTATTATCAATGCTGTTATGTATTATCAATGCTGTTATGTATTATCAATGCTGTTATGTATTATCAATGCTGTTATGTATTATCAATGCTGTTATGTATTATCAATGCTGTTATGTATTATCAATGCTGTTATGTATTATCAATGCTGTTATGTATTATCAATGCTGTTATGTATTATCAATGCTGTTATGTAATCAATGCTGTTATGTATTATCAATGCTGTTATGTATTATCAATGCTGTTATGTATTATCAATGCTGTTATGTATTATCAATGCTGTTATGTATTATCAATGCTGTTATGTAATCAATGCTGTTATGTATTATCAATGCTGTTATGTATTATCAATGCTGTTATGTAATCAATGCTGTTATGTATTATCAATGCTGTTATGTGTTATCAATGCTGTTATGTATTATCAATGCTGTTATGTATTATCAATGCTGTTATGTAATCAATGCTGTTATGTATTATCAATGCTGTTATGTGTTATCAATGCTGTTATGTATTATCAATGCTGTTATGTAATCAATGCTGTTATGTATTATCAATGCTGTTATGTGTTATCAATGCTGTTATGTGTTATCAATGCTGTTATGTATTATCAATGCTGTTATGTATTATCAATGCTGTTATGTGTTATCAATGCTGTTATGTATTATCAATGCTGTTATGTAATCAATGCTGTTATGTATTATCAATGCTGTTATGTGTTATCAATGCTGTTATGTATTATCAATGCTGTTATGTGTTATCAATGGTGTGATGTGTTATCAATGCTGTTATGTATTATCAATGCTGTTATGTATTATCAATGCTGTTATGTATTATCAATGCTGTTATGTGTTATCAATGCTGTTATGTAATCAATGCTGTTATGTAATCAATGCTGTTATGTAATCAATGCTGTTATGTAATCAATGCTGTTATGTAATCAATGCTGTTATGTGTTATCAATGCTGTTATGTAATCAATGCTGTTATGTAATCAATGCTGTTATGTATTATCAATGCTGTTATGTAATCAATGCTGTTATGTATTATCAATGCTGTTATGTGTTATCAATGCTGTTATGTAATCAATGCTGTTATGTATAATCAATGCTGTTATGTGTTATCAATGCTGTTATGTGTTATCAATGCTGTTATGTGTTATCAATGCTGTTATGTAATCAATGCTGTTATGTATTATCAATGCTGTTATGTGTTATCAATGCTGTTATGTACAATCAATGCTGTTATGTATTATCAATGCTGTTATGTATTATCAATGCTGTTATGTATTATCAATGCTGTTATGTACAATCAATGCTGTTATGTATTATCAATGCTGTTATGTATAATCAATGCTGTTATGTATTATCAATGCTGTTATGTACAATCAATGCTGTTATGTATTATCAATGCTGTTATGTATAATCAATGCTGTTATGTATTATCAATGCTGTTATGTAATCAATGCTGTTATGTATTATCAATGCTGTTATGTGTTATCAATGCTGTTATGTGTTATCAATGCTGTTATGTAATCAATGCTGTTATGTATTATCAATGCTGTTATGTGTTATCAATGCTGTTATGTACAATCAATGCTGTTATGTATTATCAATGCTGTTATGTATTATCAATGCTGTTATGTGTTATCAATGCTGTTATGTATAATCAATGCTGTTATGTATTATCAATGCTGTTATGTATAATCAATGCTGTTATGTGTTATCAATGCTGTTATGTAATCAATGCTGTTATGTGTTATCAATGCTGTTATGTACAATCAATGCTGTTATGTATTATCAATGCTGTTATGTGTTATCAATGCTGTTATGTATAATCAATGCTGTTATGTATTATCAATGCTGTTATGTATAATCAATGCTGTTATGTGTTATCAATGCTGTTATGTAATCAATGCTGTTATGTATTATCAATGCTGTTATGTGTTATCAATGCTGTTATGTATTATCAATGCTGTTATGTAATCAATGCTGTTATGTGTTATCAATGATGTTATGTAATCAATGCTGTTATGTATAATCAATGCTGTTATGTATTATCAATGCTGTTATGTGTTATCAATGCTGTTATGTATTATCAATGCTGTTATGTAATCAATGCTGTTATGTGTTATCAATGATGTTATGTAATCAATGCTGTTATGTATTATCAATGCTGTTATGTGTTATCAATGATGTTATGTAATCAATGCTGTTATGTATTATCAATGCTGTTATGTATTATCAATGCTGTTATGTATTATCAATGCTGTTATGTAATCAATGCTGTTATGTGTTATCAATGCTGTTATGTAATCAATGCTGTTATGTATTATCAATGCTGTTATGTATTATCAATGCTGTTATGTAATCAATGCTGTTATGTATTATCAATGCTGTTATGTATTATCAATGCTGTTATGTATTATCAATGCTGTTATGTAATCAATGCTGTTATGTGTTATCAATGCTGTTATGTAATCAATGCTGTTATGTATTATCAATGCTGTTATGTATTATCAATGCTGTTATGTAATCAATGCTGTTATGTGTTATCAATGCTGTTATGTATTATCAATGCTGTTATGTATTATCAATGCTGTTATGTATTATCAATGCTGTTATGTATTATCAATGCTGTTATGTATTATCAATGCTGTTATGTAATCAATGCTGTTATGTGTTATCAATGCTGTTATGTATTATCAATGCTGTTATGTATTATCAATGCTGTTATGTATTATCAATGCTGTTATGTAATCAATGCTGTTATGTGTTATCAATGCTGTTATGTATTATCAATGCTGTTATGTATTATCAATGCTGTTATGTAATCAATGCTGTTATGTGTTATCAATGCTGTTATGTAATCAATGCTGTTATGTGTTATCAATGCTGTTATGTAATCAATGCTGTTATGTGTTATCAATGCTGTTATGTATTATCAATGCTGTTATGTATTATCAATGCTGTTATGTAATCAATGCTGTTATGAGTTATCAATGCTGTTATGTAATCAATGCTGTTATGTGTTATCAATGCTGTTATGAGTTATCAATGCTGTTATGTGTAATCAATGCTGTTATGTAATCAATGCTGTTATGTGTTATCAATGCTGTTATGTAATCAATGTTGTTTTGTGTTATCAATGCTGTTATATAATCAATGTTGTTATGTGTTATCAATGCTGTTATGTAATCAATGTTGTTATGTGTTATCAATGCTGTTATGTAATCAATGTTGTTATGTAATCAATGCTGTTATGTGTTATCAATGTTGTTATGTGTTATCAATGCTGTTATGTAATCAATGCTGCTATGTGTTATGAATGCTGTTCTGTTATCAATGCTGTTATGTCATCAATGCTGTTATGTGTTATGAATGCTGTTGTGTTATCAATGCTGTTATGTAATCAATGCTGTTATGTGTTATCAATGCTGTTATGTAATCAATGCTGTTATGTGTTATGAATGCTGTTCTGTTATCAATGCTGTTATGTCATCAATGCTGTTATGTGTTATGAATGCTGTTGTGTTATCAATGCTGTTATGTAATCAATGCTGTTGTGTTATCAATGCTGTTATGTAATCAATGCTGTTATGTATTATCAATGCTGTAATGTAATCAATGCTGTTATGCGTTATCTCACATCACCTCACCCATGTTGTATGTTTGGCTCTGTCCAGGAGAGGGCATCCTATCCCTCTCTAAACTCACCTCATCAGCAGTTGTTGCTCTTGGTCACAGCTATTCAACTCTGACCCTGTGATGTCTGGAGCCTGCTGGTTTTCTGTTCTACCTGATAATTAATTGCACCCACCTGGTGTCCAAGGTATAAATCAGTCCCTGATTAGAGGGGAACAATGAAAAAACAGAATGGCACTGGCTTCAAGGTCCAGAGTTGAGTTTGATGGCTCTTGGTGAATGATTAGCACACAATCAGCAAAGAAGAGGTATCGGGAGAATAGTTTTTGTAACTTACACTGTGATGTCAGCAGATTTGCCAAGTCCCAATACTCATCACTTTACCCACTCTTATCTCACTGGTTTGTCCATGCTGCTCTGTTGCAATAAATCCCTTTGCTTCTCTCTGACTATAATTTCATGCTTTGCGGTTTTAATCTACTGAGGCTGTGATCCAATCATGCATACACAATGAAACACCAAGCCAAACCAACAAGACCACCATCAGGCTTCTATGAAGAAACGTGTTTGTCATTGTGTGATGTTGACATACAGTACCAGTCAAAAGTTTTACTCTTTTTTTTACATTGTAGAATAATAGTGAAGACATCAAAACGATTAAATAACACATATGGAATCATGCAGTAACCAAAAAAGTGTTAAACAATTATTCTTCAAAGTAGCCACCCTTTGCCTTGATGACAGCTTTGCACACTCTTGGCATTCTCTCAACTAGCTTCATGAGGTAGTCACCTGGAATGCATTTCAATTAACAGGTGTGCTTCCTAAAATGTTAATTTGTGGAATTTATTTCCTTCTTAATGAATGCGTTTAGGTCAATCAGTTGTGTTGTGATAAGGTAGGGTGTTATACAGAAGATAGCCAGTTTTGGTAAAAGACCAAGTCCATATTATGACAAGAACAGCTCAAATAAGCAAAGAGAAATGACAATCTATCATTACTTTAAAACATGAAAGTCAGTCAATGCGAAAAATGTCAAGAACTTTTAACGTTTCTTTAAGCGCAGTTGCAAAAACCATCAAGCGCTATGATGAAACTGGCTCTCATGAGGTTCGCCACAGGAATGGAAGACCCAGAGTTACCTCTGCTGTAGAGGATATGTTCATTAGAGTTACCAGCCTCAGAAATTGCATCCCAAATAAATGCATCACAGAGTTTTTTGTAACAGACACGTCTCAACATCAACTGTTCAGAGGAGACTGTGAATCAGGCCTTTATGGTTGAATTGTTGCAAAGAAACCACTACTAAAGGACACCAAGAAGAAGAAGAGACTTGCTTGGGCCAAGAAACACAATCAATGGACATTAGACCAGCGGAAATCTGTCCTTTGGTCTGGTGTCCAAATTTTGGATTTTTGGTTCCAACCGCCGTATCTTTATGAGACGCAGAGTAGGTGAACGGATGATCTCTACATATGTGGTTCCCACCATGAAGCATGGAGAAGAAGGTGTGATGGTGTGGGGGTGCTTTGCTGTCTGTGATTTATTTAGAATT
Organism: Oncorhynchus keta; assembly: GCF_023373465.1. NCBI lineage: Eukaryota > Metazoa > Chordata > Actinopteri > Salmoniformes > Salmonidae > Oncorhynchus > Oncorhynchus keta. The sequence continues at coordinate 21,499,870 of NC_068425.1, read as the reverse complement.
TAAGGCACACTTAACCAGCATGGCTACCACATCATTATTCAGCAATACGCCATCCCATCTGGTTTGCGCTTAGTTGGGACTATCATTTGTTTTTCAACAGGTCAATGACCAAACACACCTCCAGGCTGTGTAAGGGCTATTTGACCAAGAAGGAGAGTGATGGAGAGATGCATCAAATGACCTGGCCTCCACAATCACCAGACCTCAACCCAATTGAGATGGTTTGGGATGAGTTGGACCGCAGAGTGAAGGAAAAGCAGCCAACAAGTGCTCAGTATAGTATATGTGGGAACTTCTTCAAGACTGTTGGAAAAACATTCCAGGTGAAGCTGGTTGAGAGAATGCCAAGAGTGTGCAAACCTGTCATCAAGACAAAGGGTTTAACACTTTTCTGGTTACTACATGATTCCATATGTGTTATTTCATAGTTTTGATGTCTTCACTATTATTCTCCAATGTAGAAAATAGTCAAAATAAAGCAAAACCCTTGTATGAGTTGGTGTGTCCAAACTTTTGACTGGTACTGTAAGTGAAATACATATATGTGCCAAGAGAATCTGCAGGACCTTTGCCAAATGTATCCAGCTTGAGTGTGACCTCCAACAGGGAGGTATAGAGCCAGTGAGAACTAAAGATGGCTTTAAGGGATGCTTGATTGAATTTGACCCACAGAGTTCATTCAAACGACATGACTGAATGTCCTGCACCACTCATTAACACACAGGGCTGCAAACCGGGATGAAACACTATGTACAGTATATTTTGTTGTCTCTGTTTTAGCCATGTCAGAAAAGTGTGCACCCTTCAGACGTGAACAACAAAGGCAAGAGGAAAGAGTGGCCGAGCCGAACTCCAGCTGAACGGCTTAATATGATTTGGGCTTAATAACAATTACAACATTTTAAAGGTGCTGTCGTTAGCCCCGGGATTCTGCATCATTGAAATCCACCCACCCTCCATCTACCCATTAGGGGAAGTAATGATAAGAATCACTGAAAAGACTCCCACTATAAATGGAAACAAAAGTGCTGGGCTGGACAGAAAAGGACCCTGGTGCCCTGTGCTGACACAATTTGTGTGATGAGGCGAGTGGGCGGCTGGTGACCCAGTGCTTTATGGGTAGTGGCGGGGTCAGGTGGGAAATTAGGTGCTCTGAGAGGCATGCATTAGAACACCTTGGCACAGGACAGACCTTCTCCCTCAGCCACTGGACTGAGAGAGAGAGGGAGAAGGAATAAGAGAGAGAGAGACAGAAAAACAGTGAGAAAGAGAGAGAGAGAAGAGGGAGTGGAAGTGTGCTGATGTTAAAGAAAATCATCCGCAATGTCAATGTGACTGAGGGCAAGGAGTATAGTGCCATGTCTCTGGCATGGTGCCCCTTGTTCATGAGTGGCTGATGAGGGATTGAACAGGAGAACGTGTTGCTGGTAGTAATGGAGGGTTCTGTGATAACCCCCGTCCTCTCTCCTCCTTTCCTCCTCTCCTGGGCTGCAGAACAGACAGGATGAGGTCACTCCTTGAAGGAGAGCTGGAGTAGAAGGAATTGCAGACTTTGAAGCGAATGGAAAAGAGAGTTTACCAGACATTTAGTGTTTTGGCCACATAATCAAGGGTCGGAAAATAATAAAAGCCAAGCAATCTGCTAGCGTCAGTCTGGATGCTGCCTGGGCTCAGTACAGGGAGCTATAGGGTCCAGCTGCTTATGCTGCTAACAGAATGAGGGTGAGGGAGCAGATTCAATTTGCACCGCCTAACCAAATGTCCAGTACTGTTTCCTTCTTCCCAACACCCCCCACTCCCTCTCTCTCTCTCTCTCTCTCTCCCTCACCCCCTCTCTCTCCCTGTCTCTCTCTCCCTCTCTCTCTCTACTCCCAGTGCCAAGCGGCTCAGGATTAGATCTGGCACTGGTGTCCATCTGCACACCGGATTTGGAGTGTGGCTTCGCTGCGACCGTCTGTTGGAGGACAGGAGAGAGAGAGAGCGGCCGGAGAGAGAGAGAGCTTGGCGCCAGGAAAAAGGCTCTACAAAAACATTGCGTCCACAGCTTATCTTACCATATTATCTTCCAGTCTAGACTTGTATTGTAGACCCATATCTGTGCTGAAATCAGAATCAGAATATGTTGTGGTTATTTACCACTCCAGTCTATTGACTGTATTTCTGGATGTACAGTATGTGTCTGAGGTTGACCGAGGTGATTAATATGTACGATTCTGTCTCTGAGCTGTAGTCAGTTTAAAGGCCCTCGGTTCCAGCTAAATCCATTTTTTATTCACCCTGTGGATTACAGCACTGGCTTGGCACTTCCTCCTGCATGTAATCTGAGCCAAGCACTGGCCAGGTGGAGCTCTAGGGCCACTCTTATAGGAGTCTGAAGGGATAGGCCAACCTTTTGACTTGAGTTTTTGTTTTTAGACTACTTTATATACTGTTTCCACTCCATTTTATATCACGTGCAGCAAATTTGTTCAGTTGTTCGAGGAACGGTTCAGTGTTGCATTCTCCCTGTTGGCCTTTAGAGGGCGCTAACACGTTGGTGTTGAGACGAGGAACTCAGACTGGTGCTGAGGACACACTTCTCAGTCTCGGCATGTGTGTGAAGTCATAGGGACACCACAGCACTCATACACAGTCAGTGTGACAGGCAGGTGCTAACAAGTGACGGTCCCCTACAGAGAGTGTCCTCAATGAGATCCATGCATGACAGACAGGACACCTTCATAATACTGTACATGGTGCTTGGTTGGAATTCTAACTGTGTTAGGTTGTTCTTCACTGCATTTACTATAGTAACAACATTGTAACACATTTGTATTAAGATTGGATGCATATATCTAGATCATACCAATACACTATATCTAGATCATACCAATACACTATATCTAGATCATACCAATACACTATATCTAGATCATACCAATACACTATATCTAGATCATACCAATACACTATATCTAGATCATACCAATACACTATATCTAGATCATACCAATACACTATCATTATCTTTGTTCCCCAGGAATGCAAGCTATCAATGAATATATAGTATATAGTAATTTTTTATTTTTTATTTTTTATTTCACCTTTTTTTAACCAGGTATGCCAGTTGAGAACAAGTTCTCATTTACATCTGCGACCTGGCCAAGATAAAGCAAAGCAGTGCGACAAAAACAACAACACAGTTACACATGGGATAAACAAATGTACAGTCAATAATACAATAGAAAAATATCTATACAGTGTGTGCAAATTAAGTAAGGAGGTAAGGCAATAAATAGGCCATAGTGGCGAAGTAATGAGGATGTGCAAGTAGAAATACTGGTGTGCAAAAGAGTAGAAAAACAAAAACAAATATGGGGATGAGGTAGGTAGTTGGTTGGATGGTCTATTTACAGATGGGCTATGTACAGCTGCAGCGATCGATAAGCTGCTCAGTTAGCTGATGCTTAAATTTAGTGAGGGAGATATAAGTCTCCAACTTCAGTGATTTTTGCAATTCGTTCCAATAATTGGCAGCAGAGAACTGTAAGGAAAGGCAGCCAAAGGAGGTGTTGGCTTGGGGGATGACCTGTGAACTATACCTGCTGGAGCGCGTGCTACGCGTGGGTGTTGCTATGGTGACCAGTGAGCTGAGATAAGGCGGAGCTTTACCTGGCAAAGACTAATAGATGACCTGGAGCCAGTGGGTTTGGAGATGAATATGTAGCGAGGACCAGCCAACGAGAGCATACAGGTCGCAGTGTTGGGTAGTATATGGGGCTTTGGTGACAAAATGGATGGAACTGTGATAGACTGCATCCAATTTTCTGAGTAGAGTGTTGGAGGCTATTTTGTAAATGACATCGCAGAAGTCAAGGATCGGTAGGATAGTCAATTTTACGAGGGTATGTTTGGCAGCATGAGTGAAAGAAGCTTTGTTGCGAAATAAGAAGCCAATTCTAGATTTAATATTGGATTGGAGATGCTTAATATGAGTCTGGAAGGTTTACAGTCCACATATTCTAAGTCAGAACCGTCCAGAGTAGTGATGCTAGTCGGGCGGGCAGGTGCGGGCAGCGATCGGTTGAAGAGAATGCATTTCATTTTACTAGCATTTAAGAGCAGTTGGAGGCCACGGAAGGAGTGTTGTATGGCATTGAAGCTTGTTTGGAGGTTTGTTAACACAGTGTCCAAAGAAGGGCCAGATGTATACAGAATGGTTTCGTCTGCATAGAGGTGGATCAAAGAATTGTTTGCAGCAAGAGCAACAGCATTGATATATACAGAGGAATGAGTCAGCCACTGAACCCTGTGCCACCCCCATAGGGACTGCCAGAGGTCTGGACAACAGGCCCTCCGATTTGACACACTGAACTCTATCTGAGAAGTAGTTAGTGAACCAGGCGAGGCAATCATTAGAGAAACCAAGGCAGTTGAGTCTGCCGATAAGAATATGGTGATTGACAAAGTCGAAAGCCTTGGCCAGGTCGATGAAGATGACTGCACAGTACTGTCTTTTATCGATGGGGGTTATGATATCGTTTAGGACCTTGAGCGTGGCTGAGGTGTCCCCGTGACCAGCTCGGAAACCAGATTGCATAGCGGAGAAGGTACGGTGGG
>NC_068425.1:20898192-21152875 GCF_023373465.1 Oncorhynchus keta | reverse complement strand
GGTCGGACTCGTGACACCTGCAATGAAATACTAAACCAAATGTACCAACCCCACTACCTTTGACAGGCCTGGCTACCTTTGTACCAACCTCACTACCGTCCACCAAAACATACGTTCACATTCAAACGAAAGAAAAGTTCAGGATGTCTGTTTATAGGCTATACATATCCAGCAATCAGGATGGTTTGCAAACAGATCTTGAGGGCAGTGGTAAAACTGACTGCCTAGCTCTAAACCATTAGCAAACAATGGCACACCACAGAGAGGGTCTAACACCTCACATCCTTAACATCACGCTCAGTCTCATCCAAGTGCTGTGGGTCCTCTGGCACTAATCTGTTAAATCTGTTGTCATTTGTCTTCAGTCTCAGTGTACTTGCATTGGCACCCTCTCAGTGTGACAAGGGGACGACCCATGGCCCTTCCTGCCTGCTCTACTCCCAAGCCACTTTCACAAGTTATAACATGGTGACTATAGGGATGTAGAGACAAAACAGGTGGCAATTCTCCCTCACACCTCTCTCAACAGTCTACAGGGTACCTTGCAAGAGAACATACCTTCGTGGCCTTGTAAATGAAGTTGTGTCAGGTGATAACATATGACACATGAATTCAATTATTAGATGCTTTTAACCTGAGTAACAGAAAAGAGTACAAATGCAACTTACTAAAACTATGTAAGAGCAACATGCTGTGTAATATGTTGTATTCTGTAACATATAAAAGGTCACGGTGTTCTAGGACCTACTCCCCCAGTGGAACTCCATTGTTCTAGAATGTTCTGGATGAATCCCTGTGTGAGGAGTTTACAAGATGGGGGCACCCCTCCTACTCCTCCATCCCATGTCTTGTCCTGTGTTCCAGCTCTAGCTCTCGCTTGTTTGCATTCCTCTCAGTTAATAAGTGTTTTTCTGATCCCTGACAGGAGGCTAAAGATCACTCACGCAAACACCCTGGCCCCTCCCATGGCCAAGCTTTAAAGACAGCAGCAAGAGGTGGCTGGCCAGATCCAATCTACCGCAGCCAGTCAGGTGTAGCAACGGCATTCTGACACACACGCAAACACACACCGTTTGAATGTTTGATCAACTCCTTTACACAGCTGACACATCAAGCCAACCACCGTTTGTCAACTGACTAATGACCTTAAAGCCAGCAGTTAAAAGTAAACGTAGGCCTATGTTATGCTTCATTTTGTATCCTCTGACCTGTTTTGAACAGTACACACACATCCTATAATTCTGCACAAAAAAAGAATGTGAAATCCTGACAAGCTCTGGCCGGTAAGGTAATAAAGCATTCCCATCGTCACACACAAATCAACCTAGTCCCAATAACACCCCACACTGCAAATGAGTAATAGCAGAGATGAGGAGAGAGAGAGAGCGATGAGAGAGAGATGGCGAGGAAGACAGGGGTGAAAGTAAGGCGGTACAGTCCAGTACTGCGTCCTGGCAAAATACATGACCCTATCACAATAATTAAAACAAAATGTCAAGAAAACTGTAAGCTATTACACCATGATTTATCATTAGGCTACCACATGTCAGAGGCATGAAAAATGCGCGAATGGACTTCAAAACGGGTGGTATGGCCTATGCTCAAAAAAGGGATGTGGTTCAACAAGAATATTGACATTTTGCCACAGCAGAGATTAATGGCCGACACTGAAACACGCAAGGACAGTAGTGGATGCATAAATTCTGGCCTAATGACAATCACCAAAATGTCATTACACTTTGTGGTGTTTTGTGGAACAGATGTCTCTTTCTATTCACAACTGTTTGGAGACTAGAAATATTTTGCGAGAGAATGAACGTGCGCGGGTAGCCTAAAGGAGCCCTTTGATGTCATTTCGGTAAGAAATTACATCTATCTTCACCCCTAGACAGAGAGAGGAGAACGGAGAGAGAGGAAAACGGAGAGGTAGAAAGTGAGAGACAGATGGGGAGACCCAGACATTCACACTGGGGGCTGTAATGTGGTGTGGGAAATGACCAGGGAGGTCTCTGTTTCACTCCATCCCACGTCTCCTCCGATCAAATCATTTAGTGGATGCACCCGATGCAAACCGCCATGCTCTTTGCTGGGGGTGAGAGGCAACACCAATGAATGGAGGGACAGAGTTGTGGAGGGGTGCTGAGAGAAAGCTCTGGCTGAGCCAAGCAGTGAGGGGGTCCTACGCTTCGACCAGGCCTGGGGGCTTTTATGGCTTTTGTCGCCACGGCAGCTCACCTATTGAGTGGAGCCCTAAGATATGTAAAACAGCAACGTTTCAAAGCCTCATCTCCACTGTGAAAAACAAAGAAATAAAGAAATCAAATTAAAGTCTGGAAAGGAGTGAGTAAGAGTAGAATAAGAGAAAAAGAAAGTATCCTCTGTAGTAAAAAGCAAAGGGGGGCAGTAGCCAAGCTGTTCGCTGGAATCCGATGAGTGTTGAGAAATAAATAAATAAAGGAATCAATAAAAAAGGGAGTGAGGTGGAAAGAGCTTACTATGCTCTTGTTTGCCCAGAGTGTTATTTTCTTTTCTCATTGAGTCAGGCCAAGTCCTGCAAGCGGCTTGGTGCTTCTCCCACCCAGCATTGAGAGGCAGGTCTGGGCTTGCCCGGCCAAGGTCGGCCACGGCTGCCAGGAACGCATACGGCTCAACCTGCCCCCAGCTGCCATGGACCTTGTTTATGTTTGTTTTTGTTCCTCTCAGTAAATGTCCCTCCCCTCCACCCCCAAGGGAGGGACAGTCTGAGGAGCTCTCTCTAGAGTACGGCATGATCAGGTGTCAGTTGACCTGGTCACTTCCTCCAGAGGTATGTGGCCAAGGTGTGCATCGCTGCTGTTGTATTGTCTGTCTCCACAATGGCTTCTCCGTCTCCCTGCGTCACCTGCTCAGGGCCGACAGGGTGCTTTAGTTTATCACTGCCGCAAGGCTTGCTGGGAAATCCATAGAATGCCCACACTCCAGCTTCCACTGCTACAACCAATTCATTAATTCCTCCCAACATTACACAGTATATTTTTGCCACATCGTGTCAGATGCATTTCTTCCTTGCTAAGGGGGAACAACGATGATGTGAGATGTTGAACACAGAGGTGTAAACTGAGACTGATTCTGCTTTAAGCGGCTTCAGAGGGACTAGATCTCCGGGACTATTGTTCTCTCTTCTGAGTGACTCACCTTGCTGGCTGTTACCTGGACAGCGTAACATACATGCTAATTAGGAAACACAGGAACCATGACACATAACACTTATGTCCAAGTAGGGAACACTTCTTGACAGGTGCACATTTATAAAATGATTAGTACAGCTAACCCTAATGCAGAACTTTAATTGCAATTTCATTTGTTTATTAACATTATTCATTTATACACTTTATAGTAGCCATACAGTATCTAGGAAAACCAAAGTTCTAAAGGCTGGGCCTAATATAGTGTATAAGAGGTCATACAATAAGTTTTTATAGTTATTCCGATGTTGAGAATGTGGTTTGTAATGAGGAGCAACTAGGTGCTGTACTTGACACATTTATTAAATTACTTATTCCAGATACTAATAAGCATGCACCCGGTTACTAATAAGCATGACTGTAAAAACTGTTAAATCCCTGTGGATTGATGAGGAATTGAAACATTTGATGGTTGAGAGGGTTGAGGCAAAAGGAATGGCAAATAAGTCTGGTTGCACAGCCGATTGGCAAACGTACTGTAAATTGAGAAATCGTGTGACCTAAACTGAACCAAAGAAGAAGAAACTGTACTATGAAACAAAGATGAATTATATAAAGAATGATAGTAAAAAGCTTTGGAGCACCTTATGACATTTTGGGCAAAAGGCAAACTCTGCTCCATCATTCCTTAAATCAGATGGCTCATTCATCACAAAACCCACTGATATTGCAAACTACCATAGTGATTTGTCATTGGAAAGATTAGCAAACTTAGGCATGACATGGCAACAACAAATTCTGAACCTACGCATCCATGCATTACTGGCCAAATTATGAAAGACAGGTGTAATTTTGAATTCCGTAAAGTAAGTGTGGAAGAGGTGAAAAAAATATTGTTGTCTATCAACAATGACAAGCCAACTTGGATGGAAAATGATTGAGGATGATAGCGGACGATATTGCCACACCTATTTGCCATCTCTTCAATCTAAGCCTACAGGAAAGTGTGTGCCCTTAGGCCTGGAGGGAAGCAAAAATCATCAGCCAACCAATCAGCCTGTTACCAACCCTTAGTAAACTTTTAGGGAAAATGCTGTTTGACCAGATACAATGCTATTTCACAGTAAACAAATTAACAACAGATTTTCAGCACACTTATTGAGAAGGGCATTCAACATGTACGGAACTTAGACAAATGACTTAGCTAATGTAACATGTTTTCTGCTGCTACCATGTTGTGTTGCTAAAATGTTGTTGTCATGTTGTGTTGCTACTATGCTGTGTTGTCATGTGTTGCTGCCTTGCTATGCTGTTGTCTTAGATCTCTCTAGTAAAGAATAAGTTGTGGGAGCTGTTTTGTTAGGCTTCAGTGCAGCTTTAGACATTATCAATCATAATATTCTGCTAAAAAAAAACGTATGTGTGTCACTACTTCTGCCGAAGTCGTTGCCTCTCCTTGTTCGGGCAGTGCTCGGCGGTCGACGTCACCGGTCTTCTAGCCATCATTGATCAATTTTTCATTTTCCATTGGTTTTGTCTTGCCTTCCCACACACCCGTTTTCAATCCCATGAATTACCTGTTGAGTATTTAACCCTCTGTTTCCCCTCATGCCTTTTTCAGAGATTGTTTATTGTCCGTGTTGTGTTTATTGTATAGGTGCGCAACGGGTCCTTGTACCCATGTTTGTTTATATTCTATTCTTATTAGTGTTATGGAGCATGTTACGTGGACATTCATTAAAAGACTCCATTTTACACTCCGTTTGACTCTCCTGCGCCTGACTTCCCTGCCACCTATACACACGATTTTGTGATGTGTTATGGCTTTACATCCCCTACCATATTGTGGCTTGTCTAACAGAACACAGAGGGTGTTCTTTAACTTCTTATAGCTGGGGGCAGTATTGAGTAGCTTGAATAAGGTGCCCAAAGTAAATGGCCTGCTACTCAGTCTCAGTTGCTAATATATGCATATTATTAGTAGTATTGGATAGAAAACACTCTGAAGTTTCTAAAACTGTTTGAATGATGTCTGTGAGTATAACAGAACTCATATGGCAGGCAAAAACCTGAGGAGAAATCAAAACAGGAAGTGAGAAATCTGAGGCTGGTATGTACTCAACACAGTTCCCATTGAAATCCCCTTGAGATATTAATGATGTTGTACTTCCCAGGGCTTCCACTAGATGTCAACCGTCTATATAAATTTGAATGAGGCTTCTACTGTGTTTTGGGACTGAATGACAGCAGAATGAAACAGGTGTCTGACAGTCAGCCATTTTCTGGTCACGCGCATTACACAACCTGTGTTTCATGGCTCCTGAAGACACAAAGGAATACTCCGGTTGGAACTTTATTGAAGATTAATGTTAAAAACATCCTAATGATTGATTCTGTACTTAGTTTGAAATGTTTCTTCGACCTGTAATATAACTTTTTGAAGTTTTTGTCCAACGTAACACTGACTAGAATGAGCGTTTGGATATATATACCAAACGCGCTAACAAAAGTAGCTAATTGGACAAAAATAACGGACATTATCGAACAAATCAAGCATTTATTGTGGACCTGGGATTCCTTGGAGTGCATTCTGATGAAAATCATCAAAGGTAAGGGAATATTTAGCATGTAATTTATGATTTATGTTGACTACAACATGGCGTCTATTTTGACTTGATTGTTCTGAGCTACATCTCAGATTATTGCCATGGTTTGCTTTTTTAATCTGACACAGCGGTTACATTAAGGACAGGTATATCTATAATTCCATGTGTATAACTTGTATTTTCATCAACATTTATGATGAGTATTTCTGTTAAATTGATGTGGCTATGCAAAATTACTGGATGTTTTTGGAACTAGTGAACGTAACGCGCCAATGTATACTCAGATTTTTTTATATAAATATGAACTTTATCAAACAAAACATACATGTATTGTGTAACATGAAGTCCTATGAGTGTCATCTGATGAAGATCATCAAAGGTTAGCGATTCATTTTATCTCTATTTGTGCTTTTTGTGACTCCTCTCTTTGGCTGGAAAAATGGCTGTGTTTTTCTGTGGCTTGGTGGTGACCTAACAATCGTTTGTGGTGCTTTCACCGCAAATCCTATTTGAAATCGGACACTGGTGGGATTAACAACAAGAATACCTTTAAAACGGTATAAAATACATGTATGTTTGAGGAATTTTAATTATGAGATTTCTGTTGTTTTGAATTTGGCGCCCTGCACCTTCACTGGCTGTTGTCATATCATCCCGTTAACGGGATTGCAGCCCAAAATGAAAGCCTTTCCAACATAATCTAGGTAGAGTCAGGCATTCCCCAGGGCAGCTGCCTAGGCCCCTTTCTTTTTTCAATCTTTACTAATGACCTGCCACTGGCTCTGTGTAAAGCCTGTGTGTCTATGTATGCTGATGACTCAACACTATATACGTAGGCTACCACAGCAAGTGAAATCACTGCAACACTTAACAAAGCGCTGCAGTCAGTTTCAGAATGGGTGTCAAGAAATAAGCTAGATATTTCAAAAACATAAAGCATTGTCTTTGGGACAAATCATTCACTAAACCCTAAATCTTAACTAAATATTGTAATGAATAATGTGGAAGTTGAGGAGACTAAACTGCTTGGAGTAATTCTGGATTGTAAACTGTCGTGGTCAAAACATATTGATGTAACAGTAGCTAAGATGGGTAGAGGTCTGTCCCAGTACTACATAGAGCCATGACTACATGGAACTCTATTCCACATCAATTAACTCATGCAAGCAGTAAAATCAGATTGGAAAAACTGATAAAAATACACCTTATGGAAAAGCGGGGACTGTGAATAGACACAGGTACAGACACACGCATACACACCCACATGATAACATACGCACTGTACACACATACACATGGATTTTGTGTTGTAGATATGTGGTAGTAGACACTTAATATGTTGTGTAATGTAATGTTTTGGGCCACTGCCTTAATTTTTCTGGACTCCAGGAAGAGTAGCTGCTGCCATGGTACCAGCTAATGAGGATCCATAATAAATACAAATACACTTTGAGCCAGCTATTGTTTCCCCCATATTCATTTTAGTACAACCGACTGGTTCCCTCTTCCTAACAGCAAGCGTGGCACCCTTAAACTGACTAGCTGGTTTTAGTAACCTATTTTAGTAACCTCTATGAAAGATAGCTCCCTTAGGAACATCCTCTCTCAGCAATAGGGGAAAAGGTTCAAGTTTACTGGAAAACCCCAGAAATGTCCTTGTCACTGCAATCATTTGCTGTCTCATTCTGTCTTCTTCAACACCTACAAAAGACCTTCCCCAGCCTTGTGTAATGAATGCTGGGCCCTCCCACTGTTTCCCTGGGTATTGTTTCCCTGTGGTTACACACTGTGTGTATTGCTCACTAAGCCGCTGATGGATGTCAGATTACCCCTCTGCCTGTGTCTCACTGACAAAGAGACATCGACCCACACTGCTGCAGCAGAGGAGAACACAAACACACACTGTCACACCAAATACACACTCACCACCACACATCCCTCTCACAATGGTCCACAGCATTCGCCTGACCTCAACATATCAAACACATTTGGCATCAGCCTAATATTGACTTTGATTCTATTTGACCTTTGACAGATTCCTCTTTTACCAGTATTTTGTATCATTTCACAGCAGTGAACCTGTACTGAAACATGTGTTTCTAGAGGTTGTTTCAGAGCATAGTAAAATAAACACAAAAGCACAGCATAAAACTTAAGGGCTTTTCTGATGTGTTTTATGGTGTGTGGTAACCTTGTTGATTTTTCAGGCACCATAGTGAAAATGTGATAAGGCACATTTTTACTTCTGCCTCCACACACCCACTGAACAGAGATGAAAAACAAGCAACATACGGTACAAAATAAAGTGGGCTGTTGTGATCCACTTATCTTGTCAGGGCTGTGTATGGCACAGTGCATCTATTTTACCCATATGATTGGCCATTCAGAGCACTATCTAGGACATTCACTTGACTGAACAACATAAGAGGCTTATTCCAATACATAGTATACCCTGGCAGGGTATAAAAGGGGGAAAACGAACAAGACAATGCAGTGTTTTAAGGCAGAAACTGTGAATCCACCTCCTCCCCACCCAGAAGGGGGGTGTGAGTAGAGGTTAACTTTACTAAGGTAAGTGCATTTTTAAAAATACTGACACCGCCACTATAATAAATCTGAGCGGGCTGTCCACCTCCCTCTCTTTCCACGCCATCCGTCCACAACCCTAATCAACCCCTCCCTGGGCCTTGCAGGGACCAGTAACATACACTCTCCCATTCTCCCTCCAGTCTACATAACAATGGCACCAGCAGTTACCCCGGAGACCAGCCTTTCATTGGCCGTGTGATAAAAAAAGATGTATTCCCCCTCTCTTCTTAACACTTTTCCCTTTTCCCTCTTTTCTGGAGCCGATGGATAAGCTGAACTCACGAGTAGAGCTGCCCAGGCCATCAGCGGCTCGCTCCCTCCTTTGCAGTACACAGCCTGGTTGAATACCAATGGAGTTGTGGGGGCAACGGGGAGAAAAACATTGAAGGCAACGCCCTGGTGCCCTCGTTCTAGTGGCTGATATGTTCTTCAGTTTGTGACCTCCTGGGTCGGGTCCTCTTGTTAAACTAGCTGGATGTTTCTTTTTTATTTCAAAAAAGATCTTCTCCTTTTCCTACTTGTTTTTCACTACATTTCACCTAAAACAAATGGAAGCTTTGCACATGTATCTTTTTACACCTCTAAGATACGTCTGGCTTTGCTGTCCCTTGACAGAATAATGTATAACTGGGTATTCACATTTTCCTGTTGTTGCCTTTTTGCACTTTCAGTTTGGAGCGTTCCTGGGTTGGGACAAACGAGCGAGTGGCAGGGAGGGTTAGCATTTCACCAGGGAGCTCTCCTTACCTGCAGCCATCAGCAGGGTTGGGGAAGAATGGCTGCATCATGTTACCAACAGCCTCTCATCTAACCAGCCTGTCACATTATAATTATGAACCCTGCACTCCACCTGGACAGACAACTGTACCATGTAATAACTGCTGTCCAGGGGGCCTCTGTGGAGCTGGGCTGGGGGAGAAGGCTAACTCAGACTGTCAGCTCTCCTTTCCCAAGCAGAGAGCACCACGGATGGAGATGGAGAACCGTACCCTTCCCGTGGAGGGTTGGGTGTCCAGTCCACCATACAGAGGTATAGGATTTCTCCAACTTTTTCCTGATTACCACATGAGACATTCGTGTGGTAAAGACAGTCCCAGTCTTTTACACAATGACACGCTAGCTATACACCGGGCTTCATTTGAAAACGCCACAGGGAAATATTCATAAAGTTCCCTGAACATGGTACTTAGCTAATCTTCACAAGTAGAGAAAGATGGTGTGGTCCAGAACAGACAGGATAGGGATATATGGAGGTGTGGGACACTTGTTCCTGTTAGACCCCACACTGACCCAGTGAGAGGAGCACAGAGCAGAGCCCTGGGGGGGACAAGTGTCTGACTGAGCACAGACAAAAGCCAGAGAAAGACCCCAATCCACTGCCTGAGCACAGTCACCCCCGAAAAGAGATGAGCAGGAAAAGGCAAGCGTAAATCACACCGACACACACAGAAGACACACTAATGTGGTGGAATCAGGAATATACAGAGACAAAATAGAGACAGGGAGAAAAAGACGGAAAGACAGCTAGAAATCTTGAAAAGCACCGCACCCAGATGTACAAAAATTTATGTAAACTCATTCAAGTTTTAAGGGTTTTTTTATTGTCAAGGAAAAACAGAAAAATAAACAGAATGAATGCACACATGAATGCATATCTTCATAAAAAAATATAAAAAATATTGAGGTATGATGCCAATTGGGTCAAATTGGATGACAAATGTTTTGGAAGAGCTAATACACAACTGACAAAATATAGTAGGTAATTCACTTTTAAAGGAGGAGTTTCCTTCCATCAGAATGTATTCATACCGTACCACACATTAAACCATGAACTGGGTCTGACTAAGTAAACTGCATTACTACCCTTCAATGTAATGTAAAATAGACCAAGTATCACTCACTGTACATTGATTGCACTTTTAGACTTCATGGTGGATTTACAACACTAATAAACCAGGAGTAGTTATTCTGCAAGATGACGACTATTAGCACATTTTAATATACATGTTAAAGGTCGACTTTGGGCAAAAACACAAAAATAGCGGCTTTAAACTGTATAACTGATCAATGTGCCATTATACTAGGTCATTTAATGCTTAAAAACACAACCACAATTTCTGAATAAGATATTTGGCTACAGAAGGGCCATTTCTTACCGATCTCTACAGCTTCTTTCCAAACACAACTCCTGTGAAATGACATCAACACACTGGAGAAGTCACTGGCTAGCTAAAGTGGCTATCTTAGCTAACAAACTACGTCGGTCGCGGCATGCATGACCAGAATGACACTTCGAACATAACCACCAAAGGTACACCCCATGTCTGTTTCAAAATTGACTGTTTTTTTGTGCCATCAATCAACCTTTAAGACTCACTCACTCATGTCTTGAAACCATGTGATTGGGTTTAGTAAGACCAGAGGAAAGACAAAGAAAGCAATTTCCAGGTAAAGGTTGACTTGAAACAAAACAAGAGAGTATCTCATAACTCAACATTTGTTCATGTAATTCCTGTTTGTTTATGTCATCATTTTTGCATTGTCTCCTTCTGTTGACCAAAAGGCCTCCATCAGCTTTCCTTGGTGAAAACCCAGCCTCTAACACTGCTGGTCTTCTGGTCCCAAGTGTTGTTCTTTGCACATCTAACCTGAAGGTCGGGTATTCATTGACAAGCCACTGAAACCATTGCAAAGGAGAAGCTTGCCTTGAGCTATTCTGCATTGGAATGAACTTGTCTTTACGACATCCAGATCTGTCCTCTACTGCTCTCTGTAACTGGTTAACTCACTGAAATTAGTTGAATTAATGATTATTAAATATAAATTTACACTCTCTGCTGATAATATGACAATCCTAAGCTTGCTAAAAACAACCCGTTTAAAATGGTTCTGCATACATTTAGTTAAAGTGAAAAGATCATTATTCAAAGAATGCATTCAGAAAGTAGTCATTATAGAAAACCCCACACATAAAACAATTTTAAGTCTAAAAACTCTTCTAATTAGTAGTAATTTGGCAAATATATCTTCATTGATCATCATAGTATTCCTTTCACTTCAGTTACAGATATTGTATATTGATATTAAATAGACACTAGTTTCAGAATTTCATCCAAATGCATCCACAGAGCGTTAAAAGTCAGACGTTCAGGATTTCAGTAGAAAATTCAGTACAGGACTGAAATTCCTGAAGTCTGATGCATACATTCCATAACCTTCTCTGGGATTTTAGTATGCATCAGCATTGTGATCATTTTAATTCCTCAACAATAATAAGAGATCTTCACAACAAATAATAGTATTCCCTGTGAGGTGGATTCATCTAAACCTTTATGAAATATTCAGCATGCTAAACCACCTATTCTTTAGCAGCTAAAACGTTGCATCACTGTCAGGTACAACACCTCAACTCATCATTAGCTGTTGGCCTTGCATCTCGAAACTGTCCATAACTTTCAAAGAGTACAGTCACTGTAAAGTCTTACTTTGTAATTTCATCTAATGCTAAAAAAAAATATATAAAATGTTGATTCCAATGTTCTGTTGCTCACCTTGTGCCTGCATGACAATTCCTCTATCCACGTCAACCTGCAATCCATTCAATACCACATATATATTCAGAATGTAAACAAAGACATATTGGTGGTTTTCCTGTCCTCAGACAGGAATATTTAGTTTCTCTGTGAGCGAAGTCTTATTGATAATGTCTATTATCCAAAGTCATGGTCCCAACAGTAGGTTTGATATAGTTTTTGTCCAGTAATCGTTTGGAATACTGCAGTTCATTGTGGCATTTTTGCTCTGTAGGCATTAATGATGTCATCCATTATTGTACCAATTTCAAAAAACATAATCTAGAAATCTTAAACACATGCATGTGTAAAAGGTCCATTTAGTTCATGTGGTGCCTCTCTTTTTAAACAATAATCTAGTAGTGTCATCATAGTAGTGTCAGTATAGTCAAAGAGTCTTGGAGGCCAAAGAATTGGTGAACATGTCTTTAGAGAAGATACTCTATCTTACTGCTGAGGTCACCGCCGAGGGAATCTCCCAGGTCAAAGAGCTGCTCCAGGTTGACTGTGGAGCTGCACAGGAAGTTGGTAGATCCCTGCTCCTCTTCCTCTGGCCAGGGGCTCTGTAGGAATGCTGTGGCCAGGAACGTCTCCTCAAAGTCTGCTCCGCTGCTCCTCTGGGTCTCCGCCAGCACGTGGCTGCTGTCTGCTGTCCCCGCGGGGGCCTCAAGGGGGCAAATGTGGGTGCCCCGCACCATCAGGTCCTCCTCCTGGGGGATGGGGCTCAGTGGACCTCCTCCGTCCAGACTCAGCTCCCCACTCAGTGCAGAATCCAGGAGGGCGTCCCAGTCAAAGTTCCCCTTCAGGGAGCCCAGTTCCCTATACTCCTCCAAAGACAGCAAAGGAGAGCTGGAGTGCCGGGGGACTTTGACCATGGCAGTCCTGGAGCCCAGTGGGTGTTTCCTCTTGTGTCCAGGGCCTCCCTTTCTTATGGGCCATGCCCCCAGCATGGTGCCTTCGGCCAGACAGGGGTCCCAGTTCTGGTCGGCTCCAGTGGCCTCTTCAAACTCTCTGAGGAGCTGCTGAGCCTCTGGATTGACACATAGCCCACTCTGACTGCCTGTGGAGTTACAGAGGCCCCTGGGCAGGGGCTGGGGGTTGGCCCTAAGCCTGTTCTGCAGGGCAGGGTTGATCTGGACAGGGGGCATCCGCCTCTTCTTGTAGGCCCCGTTGAGGAGGCGCTCTGCGTACTGGGGATCAATCTTCCAGAAGCCCCCCTTCCCTGGCTCGTCCTTCTGCCGCGGAACCTTGATGAAACACTTGTTCAGAGACAGGTTGTGCCGGATGGAGTTCTGAAATAGCGCATGAGGGAGACAGGATTGACATGGCAGTACACATTCAGTCCTGCTCCATCAAATATATTCGCTTGTGTACCCTTGCATTCAGCCTTACTCGGTGCTCAACACGCCCTCCCCCCTCCCCCCCAACTAGTGACCTGCTGACCTTTGTTAAATATTATCTGCCCCATGCACTGGCTTACAATAACAGAATGCTCAGGAAATTAGTATAACTTCTGGACCTGGGGAGTATGGCTAACGACTTAATTAATCATTTATCCAGCAAATTAAACTTTTTCCAGAGAATTTATTCCCTTTGATGGGGAATCTGCACTTTTGATGCCATACTGCCCCTCCCCATACTCCCCCATTGCCTCTCGTTGCTCAAGCAGAAAACCTGGGAGCTATTTCTGAAAAATAATGTAACTGGTTTAAAAACACACACTAAAATGTGTGTTGTGGGGGATGAAGTCTTCTTAAGCAAGATGCCCACTGCCAAGTAAGGGGAAGTCCAAGGCAGTATTTGCTACAATCTTTGTAAATTACGGGAGTATTTGCTGCCATCTTTGTACCATGAGAGCCCTTAATTCCCATAAACCATAGCTGCTAATGCTTGTTCAGAATGTGGCAGACGGCCCAGAGCTCTCAATATACAGAATTTGGAAAGAACTGTGCTCTTACTCGTTCCTGTTAAAGAAAAACACAGCTGCATCTTGGCCCCACTCCAAAACACACAGAGCCCTCTGTCGCAGATGCTGAAGAGGACTCTCTCTCTCTCACTATCTGGCAGCTCGAGACATAGTCAAGTTACGAACGTGACTGAGAGCCTCTCACAGGACCTAGTCTAAAGCATCCTATTAGAGCCATTTTCACATTTTCAATTGGGTGTGACTTTAGCAACATTTACCTGCCAGGTGGGGTCAGCATGGCGGAAGTAGCAGAAGTTGTCAGTGATCCACTTGTAGATGCAGGAGAGGGTGATCTTGGTCTTCTTGCTGGCCTGCATGGCCATACAGATGAGTGTGGCGTAGGAGTAAGGGGGTTTGATATGAGGGTTTGTCTTGTAGTCCACCTCATCGGGGCAGTGACCATGGGCCACCAGGCTAGGGAGGGCTGACAGGGACTGCATCCTACAATAGGCTGCTGCTGTGGGCTTGCCTGGGGTGAGGGGCATGCCTATGGATGCAGGGTCACCAGCCAGAGGGGAAGCGGGAGCCTCAGAGCCCAGCTGCTGATGGCCGAAGAAGTGAGGCTGGTGGTGAGTGGAGAGAGGAGCCTGTTGAGGCCCATTGGCATTGAGAATAGAGAACTCCTGCAGCCACTGCAGGCTGGTCAGGCTGTCATCCAGGTTGTCAGAGCCCCCAGTGCTGCTGGAGCCTGCTGAGGCTGAGCTGTCGTCCAGGTCCAGCTCCTCAGAATGAGCAGCGGCAGTCACCACTTCCTCCTCCAGCCCCACCGAGCCCTCGGGCCAGGGGTCTGCACAGCTTAGAGACAGCATGGTCCTCCCTCCGCTCCGATGGCTAAAGCTCACTCCTATACCACCAGACAACAGCCTGACAAGGAGAAAATATACACCCGACATGAACAAAGCTGAAAAGGACAATGATAGCCCTATTTGAAAACAGAGCCCTTTGAGGCATGTCAGGGGGTAAATTGAAATAGTGGTAATGGCACGTTCTATTCAGTGACTTGTAGGGAAACACATTGTAGGAACAATAGCTGCATGTAGTTGAGATCTTTCAAATGTTGATATTTGATTAGAAACTGCTTAACAAAAGGAGTGCATGGGTTTGTAATCCCAGAATAAAGACTGTTATTAATGAAATGATGTGCGAAAGACCTGCTATGTTTATTCTCACTCGTTCCGATGTTGACTGTCTGGAGGTCATAGAACCTTTGCGAAAAGTGATAGGGAGGCCAGACTGCGCTACTATCTACACATAATAGTTTATAGCCATAAAACGGGACTCTCCACAAAAAAGGCTGAGACAAAGGCACTGTTATAAACTCATATATGTCGAGTGAATTTATGATAAACGACTCAACGTGATCAAATAGAGTTAGGCTATAGACAAAGTAATGAATTGTGCCAAATCAGATAACATTTGAGATTATTTAATTAAAGTGTTTCAATTATTTTTTTAAATATGAAGATGCTTATAGCTAGCTGGTAATTTAACTTTACGACAAAGCCTTACAATAGTTACAATTAACAGCTTTGTATTTTTATGGCAAGATATCAATAATAATTTGCTACAATTTAATGAGAACCTACTTCATTCTAATATGTTTTAATTTTTAAAATAAATATAATGTAAAAACATGGCAAACTTACCTTGATCTGATATACTGCTGAGAAAATATCTTACAATCCAAATGGCCAATTGATAAATTATTAATATCGTTTTAGCCTTGAGGATTTGCACCTGTTGAAAATGTATGAAAAAATACCTAAAGATGTCTTTGGCGCTCTGATGCGCGCTTGTTCAATTCAACGTCTCAAAAACAGGTCTTTATAACGGTGGCAGCGGCTAAGGATCTCTCCGGGGGCAGTTTAATACCTGGTGCAGGAGGCTTGTCCGGCAACCATAGAAACGGTACACCCATTGTAAACAGCTTCCCGTTCTTCTATTGGCTTGGTTGTTGCTATAGTGCTTCATTTTTAATCAGTCTCACTCAGGTTTGTTCGTCACGCAAGTAAATCCAGTCTTGTGCCCCAAAAGGGAGTTGGAAGGACATAGGTTTTTGTATTTTATTTATTTTTTACAAATCAGATTGATTTTTATCCCATCAGATGAGTTTAAATGGAAAATGGAAATGTACTAAATGTGTTGAATGGAACGGTTTTGACATGCAGCACAAATATACATTATCTAAATGTTCAAGCAGATTGAGTTGGTATAATAATACAATATATAATTATATTCATTTGAGTAGGGTATTTAACTCAATACCTTGCAGACAAGGGGGCTTTGCGACAACTTTTGGAAGTGAACTCTGGAAATAAAAAATCTGGGGGTTTTTTTGTCCCCAAAAATTGTACATGAATTGTTCATCCTAAACTTGGCAGAGAAAGGCAATGAGGAGCAGAGAGTAAACTCTGAGTGGCATTGAAGATAAGACATTTTGGAGTGTTTGACCCAATTTGTAAGTCGCTCTGGATAAGAGCGTCTGCTAAATGACTTAAATGTAAATGTAAATGTTCTGAGAAAGAGTTGTCAAAAAAAATATAAACGAAAAAGCAGACATCCAGCTCTGGAGTGGGGACAGAACTCAAGAGATGAGGAAGCCTTTTTTTTTGCTTTACAGTTGCTTTTGTCAAGAGTCTCAGGAAACCACTCAGCCACACTAATAGAGCGTCCAAAGGGGCCAAACTTTTTGTTTCTCTTTTTTTCCTTTTCTGTCTTATTAACAAAAGTACATTCCTTCACAGACGCACACCCTCCTGGATGTCCAAAGGGTACATCCAAGTTCCAGGACCCTATCGCAGGGGTGCTAATTCATTCAATCATAACCAGTTATGATTGTATAATCCTCCATCATCATAACTTCTTGCCGTCATATGGTAAAAATGACTACAAAAATGAATCAATCACAGATTAGAAATTGTACCATACATGTAAGCTACACCAAGGGCAAAACTCTTGTGTACCTAGCACTCTCTACCAAGTTTTGGGAGGGCAGACAAGGAAAAAACAACAGACCAATCAGCGAGATCACTCCAGTCTGACAAAGAGAGTGAGAGAGAGAGTGATGGAGGATAGGATCAGGGCCAGTTCCCTGAGTACTTTCCTCTTAGTACCAGTCGGACCTTTTTGCCACTCAACCGCGAAATCCACAGTCCATTGTTGGGCCCTGTAGGGCTGGTGTTCTGACCAGACCTGATTGTTCATGTCAGATTCTGAACCATTCCCCGGCCCCCCTCCCCTGCCCACCTTGAGGAGAAGTCAGAGGTCAGAATAGCGAGCAGCCAATAATGCTGACAGGGAGATGAGTTGAGGTCTGTCTGGGAAATAGGGAAGGGCCAGAGATTAGACACCAATGAATTTGGCAGAGTCACAGCTGGACAAAGCTGTGGAATATCCAACAAACCTCAGCACAACTACAGTCTTTATTGCTATCATCAATCATCATCTCAAACAAGATAAACTGTAACAAAAATTGAATTATTGGGAAACTAAACCTGATGCATATGAGTTTAGTAAACAGCCACCTAAGGACATAGACACACAAAATAAATATGCAGAGGCCACAGATTTTTTGAATTCATACAAGTTTTAGACATTTTCATTACTCAAACATGAACAACATCTGAAATATTGAATATTTAATCCCCCTGTATAAGAATGACTCGCAACACATCACAAAATAAACTTCTCTCCTCGAATTTTACTCAGGCAAACCTTAGGGTTTGTGACAATGCGTTTCCATTGACAGGAGATGGCGCTAGATCATAGAAAATGGCAGTGTAGCTCTGTTCCAACAGCCCAATTGAGATTTTTGAACAAATAGAAAATATCACATTTATTAAAAAGTTTGATGTACTTTCTTTAAATCAGCAAAATATTTATTTGTGTAGTGTAATAATTTGTGTTCTGAAAAAAGTGTTCTCAACAAAATCAAAAAACAAAATATACATATACAGTGCCCTCGGAAAGTATTCAGAACCCTTGACTTTTCCCCAAAAATGTTTTGTTACAGCTGTTTTCTAAAATGGATTAAATAAATAAAAACATCAGCAATCTACACACAATACCCCATAATGACAAAGTGAAAAAAATATATATACATTTTTGCAAATGTATTAAATCTACAAAACAGAAATACCTTATCTACATAAGCATTCAGACCCTTTGCTATGAGAATCGAAATTGAGCTCAGGTGCATCCTGCTTCCATTGATCATCCTTGAGATGTTTCTACAACTTGATTAGAGTCCACCTTTGGTAAATTCAATTGATTGGACATGATTTGGAATGGCACACGCCTGTCTATACAAGGTCCCACAGTTGACAGTGCATGTCAGAGCAAAAACCAAGACATCAGGTCGAAGGAATTGTCCGTAGAACTCAGAGACAGGATTGTGTTGAGGTACAGATCTGGGGTAGGGTACCAAAAAATGTCTGCAGCATTGAAGGTCCCCAAGAACACAGTGGCCTCCATCATTCTTAAATGGAAGAAGTTTGGAACCACCAAGACTCTTCCTAGAGCTGGCCGCCCAGCCAAACTGAACAATCGGGGGAGAAGGACCTTGGTCAGGGAGGTGAACAAGAACCCAAAGCTCACTCTGACAGCGCTCTATTGTTCCTTTGTGCAGATGGGAGAATATTCTAGAAGGACAAGCAGCACTCCACCAATCAGGCCTTTATGGTAGTGGCCAGACGGAATCCACTCCTCAGTAAAAGGCACATGTCAGCCCGCTTGGAGTTTTCCAAAAGGCACCTAAAGACTCTCAGACAATGAGAAACAAGATTATCTGGTCTGATGAAACCAAGATTGAACTCTTTATCCTGAATGCCAAGCGCCATGTCTGGAGGAAACCTGGCACCATTTATACGGTGAAGCATGGTGGTGGCAGCATCATGCTGTGGAGTTGTTTTTCAGCGACAGGGACTGGGAGTCTAATCAGGATCGAGGCAAAGATAAACAGAGCAAAGTACAGAGAGATCCATGATGAAAACCTACTCCAGAGTGCTCAGGACCTCAGACTTGGGCGAAGGTTTTACCTTCCAACAGGACAACGACTCTATGCACACAGCCAAGACAACGCAAGAGTGGCTTCAGGACAAAGATACTGCATCTCAGTGCAAGAGGCAGTACCTGGTTCAAATCCAGGCTGCATCTGGCCATGATTGGGAGTAGGGCGGCACACAATTGGCCCAGCGTTGTCCGGGGTAGGCCGTCATTGTAAATAAGAATATGTTCATAACTGACTTGACTAGTTAAATAAAGGTTACACATAATGTCAAGATTGTGCAAAGCTGTCATCAAGGCAAACAGTGGCTGCTTTGAAGAATATAAAATATATGTTTTGGTTACTACATGATTCCATGTGTTATTTCATATTTTTGATGTATTTTTGATTATTCTACAATGTAGAAAATAGTAAAAATACATAAAAACCCTTGAATGAGTAGGTGTGGCCAAACTTTTGACTGGTACTGTACATATATTTATCAAAACCCCTGACAGTTATACACAGAGTTTATTCAGTGTTTCCAGTGGGCCCCAAAGCTATAGTGAAGGGGCTTTTCCAGGAAACCCTGGCCGTGTGCTACTTACACACTGAACCAGCATTCATAGCTCTGACAGAGACCCAAAAGGAAGATGGTGACTTACTCGTGAGTCACAGACTCAGGTTGGTGGGGGGGGGGGACCAAGATGGAGGTCAACACGTGGGCAAGAAAACAAGCAAGTATCCCTGAGTATCTCTGAAAACAAAGTCCACTCTGTCAAGATCATGTTAATCATTGACCAATGAAAGTATGGCTCCACCCCCTTTACTAAGTGTTTTGGGAGAGCCTAGGGTCCTGGTATCTGAAAGCAGATGGTGATCTGCATGAGACAATAACAATTTAGGTTATGTCTCCCTGCAGTGTGAGTAATACAGTTGTACAGAATAAATATCACCCATTAAAGCAAGGGCATTTGTCCAGATAAGCTTTAAGGGGACAAAACCTTGAAAGCTTGATGGTCACAGTGTATGACATTTTTTAATTGAAAATTAAATAACAGAGTGCCTTTCACTTTCTGGTTGTGTAATGTCAAAATGGCAGCATTGTGCTTATGTCCTTATCTTCTGTATGTTTGTTTCAAGTTTTAACAAAAGAAGTCCCATGATTTTCTAGTGTAATGTTTTATTTGCTGAAGCAAATTACCTATTAAAATACCCCCCTCTCAGTGTGTTGCAGAATGATCAGAATAAGTCATTTGTTGAAAGTCATCACGATAAACACCCAACAGATGCTCATAACTAACCAACAAAAATCTCATAAATTATTTCCTTGAATAGTTCATTAGACCAGTCTGGAACATGAGGTCACTATTCCCAGAGCTATCTTTCCATCGGAAAGAACATGTTTCCAAAGCCTTATTCCAAATGCTATTATTTGGAATGAAAACATCTCCAATAATTAGTAAAGTTAATTTACTCATCAGTTTCAAAATAAATGGGCCAAAATGCATATAATTTGTCATTTGCTATGCAGAAAAAAAGTCAGAAGGAATAGAGGAAAGGTGGGATTTGAGATCCTCTGGGAACCTTTGGGGACGCCTATAAATTAACATATTGCCATAATTGACTGTTTGAAGAGTTGTGTGTGTAGTCTCCAATCCATTATTAATAGACACCATCAAATTCACATTATCCAGGTAACACCCACCTACAATACATAATAGATAGTCTTCTCTGTCACGCTTTCACCTTTAATATACTGTATAGCTACACCTCAGCTGAATTATTCAGTCTTGCCGGGAGGGACCTTGACGTCCCACTGCCTAGTGGATAGTACTCAGAGATAATCACAGAGAATAACACAGGAACGTGTTTGGGCACCAATGCAGACAGAAATGAATACACTTTTCTTCTGTATATGCTGTCTCATAACATAGTATCAGCTATTCAGAGACTCGCTGAAAGCACAGCACATTTATTATTATCGATGTATTTTCTGTTTGGGGAAAAATAAGTATGAACAGTAGGCTTTGCTCAGCGTCCATAAACTGTTATATTATCGACTACTGTTATTATGATCAAATGTACAGCATTTGAAACGTGCCTATATTGTAACCAGTACAATATGTATCTATCTGACTGTTTGGTGTGGCACAAAGACAACCATCATAACGTTGCTGTAAATATTTACAATAGAAATACCAATCCTGGATCTTTTCAATACGTTATCTCTAAATTGACCAATTATTGAACGAACCTCATACCTTCTTATAGAAATAAGCCAATAGGTGTGATTTACTCATCCTCTGGTAACCAATCCATGAATATATGTACCCTGCAATTACCTTACTCCAACGGCATGCTGGCTCGCGTGATAGCCAATGGTGTACCAGCCTGTAAAATCTTGCTGACTTGTTTATCCAATCAGCTGTTGTGCTTGGCTTTGTTGTTGGTGATGACATGGACATATTTGTTGTTACTGGAAGGCGAGGGTAGAGCGTGGTAAGGAGGATCAGGTTTGAGCGATTGTATTCGAAATTTCGAAGAAAAAAAAACGAGGTTTTGTTTTCCTAGGTTTCAACGATAAAATAACTGAGGTGGGGTGAAGAGCGGTTATGTCGGTGAATATGGACGAACTCAGGCATCAAGTGATGATCAACCAGTTTGTTTTGACTGCTGGTTGTGCTGCTGATCAAGCGAAGCAGCTTCTTCAAGCCGCTCACTGGCAATTCGAGGTATGCGATGTGTGTGTTTATATGTTGGTTTCATAGCGATGCGGCTAACTAGCCACTTTAGAGAGCTAACAAAGGCAAAGAATGAGAAGTTCTCCGAAATTAGGGAATGGCGATTTTTTTTTTACAACCATGTAAGTAAACCCAGTCATACGACCATGCTTTTACGATGGATAATCCGGAAGACCTGGGCTAACATTAGGAAATGCGGTGTTTGCCAATCGAATTGGCTGTTCACACCAGTTAACTAGATGGGAAATTGATGCTGCTAACATTATTGTTTTGATATCTATATTTGTTACGTTGGTTATTTTATGTTAGGTTTTTCATTTTCAATATTCCTATTCAATATACATTTGCATTATCTAACTAGCCATGGTTGCAGTTGATAGTGTGATCTGATTTCTTTCAATGCCATATGAACATAATCCATCTCGAATGTCTAATTTAGCTAGATACAGTAATAATGCAACCCGGCTTTTGATAACTAACTAACTGGCCATCCAGAGAGCGAAGAAAATACCTTGAGGTTTTTGAATCCATAAGGTTAACTTTGTTTACATTCTTGACCTGACACCACCAAACACGCAGAGGCTCTTCCTGTCCAGACCCCATTGTTGTAGTAAGTAAAAGTTGTCTCAAACGTTGCCTTTGTTTTTTGAATATTGCCGCTGCTCTGAAAATGTGTAGGCTATTTAGTGTAATAGCATGTATGTTACACAGCTAGCACACACAGCAATTCATACCTCATTCCCAACAGGTATGACTTATGGCCAGTCAATACACACTTCCCATTTTGGAACAAGCTGCTACTAGTTATTACTTTCCATATTTGGCTGCGTAAGAGTAATGCACCAATAAACACACTCACAACACACATTTAAAGAACATTGTGTTTATGATTGCTTGTTGAACAAGGTTAGGGAAAGGTGACACAGCGGACCTCCTGGATTGACCCTACTCTTGTCCAGGAGTATTCATAGGGGATATCTATCTTTAGGCAGATTACGGTGCCTTATCCTTCCAGTTGTTCATATCCAGTACTCCTAGTCCATGCACACCGTATGAACAGGCGTTTCTTCTAAGCTGACACACAGCGTGACCCTTTTCAATCATGGTTTCAGCCAGAGCAGCAAGGTGGAATTGTCATTTGAATGAGCGTAATAGTAACATACCTTTTTAGTGAATACATAATTCACTACATGATATGAAAGAAAAATCCAGTTCATGTTGAAGCACACCCTAGAGTAATGTATAATGAAAAGTATGCAAGGCCACTGGTTTGAAATATTCAACAAGGCCCTAAGTATGGACAACAGAGAGATGCTGAGAAGATCTGAGGCTTCAGGCCTCTGCTTTCAGATGGTTTCCCAAACACACCTCTGCTCTGTCTAATGGCCAAGCTTTTGTTAGTGCTTACGCGCAGGCATAAGTGTCAAGGCCAGGTGGTTTGAAGGGGCTGAGGAGGCTGCTCATCTCCTCCCAAGCTTCTGAGAGCAGAGTCAGCCTGTAGCTTGATTGGAGCAGATGCATTGCAGAGACAACTTAACCTCCTCTGTGAAACCTGTCCGGCTCAAGGTCAAAGGGCTAGTTGCTGATGGCTGGGCTGAGCTCTCCCAGATGCTTTTGGCTAAGGAGTGGAGGGTCAAAACATTAGGAACACCTGCTCTTTCCATAGACTGACCAGGTAAAAGCTATGATTCCTTATTAATGTTACTTGTTAAATCCACTTCAATCAGTGTAGATGAAGTGGAGGATACAGGTTAAAGAAGGATTTTTAAGCCTTGAGACAATTGTGCAAGTGTGCCATTCAGAGGGTGAATGGGCCAGACAAAATATTTAAGTGCCTTTTGAATGGGATATGGTAGTAGGTGCCAGGCGCACCAGTTTGAGTGTGTCACAAACTGCAATGCTGCTGGGTTTTTCATCCTCAACAGTTTTCCGTGTGTATCAAGAATGGTCCACCACCCAAAGGACATCCAGCTAACTTGACACAACTGTAGGAAGCATTGGAGTCAACATGGACCAGTATCCCTGTGGAATGCTTTCGACACCTTGTAGAGTCCATGTCCCAATGAATTGAGGCTATTCTGAGGGAAAGGGGGGTGCAACTCAATATTAGGAAGATGTTCCTAATGTTTAGTGCTCTGTGTATATATATTGTATATACTGTATGTGTATATGTAGAGTCTCTATATAAAATATTTATGTATAATACAATCTCAAAATGTTAGCCTTTATTGGTTAATTGATTGTCTTTGTGGCTAGTCATCTTTCTATGATATCAGTATAATGTCCCTCTCACCTGGCTACTCATGGCTCCTGGCTACAGAGCAGGCTGTGTCGTCGTGTCTACTCATGGCTCCTGGCTACAGAGCAGGCTGTGTCGTCGTGTCTACTCCTGGCTGCAGAGCAGGCTGTGTCGTCGTGTCTACTCATGGCTCCTGGCTACAGAGCAGGCTGTGTCGTCGTGTCTACATGGCTCCTGGCTACAGAGCAGGCTGTGTCGTTGTGTCTACTCCTGGCTGCAGAGCAGGCTGTGTCGTCGTGTCTACTCATGGCTCCTGGCTGCAGAGCAGGCTGTGTCGTCATGTCTACTCATGGCTCCTGGCTGCAGAGCAGGCTGTGTCGTCATGTCTACTCATGGCTCCTGGCTACAGAGCAGGCTGTGTCGTCATATCTACTCATGGCTCCTGGCTGCAGAGCAGGCTGTGTCGTCATGTCTACTCATGGCTCCTGGCTACAGAGCAGGCTGTCGTCGTGTCGTCATGGCTCCTGGCTCAGAGCAGGCATGGCTCCTGGCTACAGAGCAGGCTGTGTCGTCATGTCTACTCATGGCTCCTGGCTACAGAGCAGGCTGTGTCGTCGTGTCTACTCATGGCTCCTGGCTACAGAGCAGGCTGTGTCGTCGTGTCTGCTCATGGCTGCAGAGCAGGCTGTGTCGTCGTGTCTGCTCATGGCTGCAGAGCAGGCTGTGTCGTCGTGTCTACTCATGGCTCCTGGCTGCAGGGCAGGCTGTGTCCATGGGCATGTTGGGTACTCTCACTCCTTCAGGGCACAGCCCCCACTCAGCCTCATTATCCCTGTTACTACACCATTATTAATGGACTTTTTTATTCTGTATCACCCTAAGTATTCTTTTTGTGTTCACCTATATTTATCCTATTTCAGGCTGTTTTTTAAAATATGTTTTTGGTATTGTTTGCTGTGCCCTCATTTAGACACCTGTTCAATTATTATGCTTTTATATAGGCCTAGTGCTGGGCTTCATTGCAGTGTTCTGTCAGTCATGTTACATAAGCAACACTGTCATGACTCTTCTCTGCTCCATTGCTAGGTTCTCTGCTCCATTGCTAGGTTCTCTGCTCCACTGCTAGGTTCTCTGCTCCATTGCTAGGTTTTCTGCTCCGTCAGGTAATGGATGCTCTCACTTAAAGCCCATGAGTAGTACTGAAACCTTTATGTCAATGCTTTTAGATATGGTGTTGCACTGTGTGTTTGTAACCTACATTATTTGTGTGTGAAACGGAACCGTTGTTGATTGTCTTGGATGTACACAGAAACACACTTAACATAAATAGACAAATAACAGTGTGATCCCAGCAGCCTGGTAGACAATGGCAGTGCAGCACATTCATGTTGATATGTGTGTCACGTTGAGCAGCAGACATTCCTGCACTACTGCTGCTGTTGTCAAACAACCACAGAGCATGGTTTGTGGGGGAGGGGTCGACTTCAGCCGTGAGGGGAAACCACACATTCATTGAAGTGTTTGCAAAGAGAGATTCTAGTGAAAGGAAATGGAGGCTAGGCAAGGGACTAAGGTTTAGCTAGACATGCTGTCATTTTAGTAGTAGGCTGCATGCAATTATTTTAATTCAGTTACTAAGACACATTCATATGAGGCGATTTGTATACGAAGGAATGACACAGCATTTGTCAATTTTCCACCTCTTAAAAAGAACATGAATCATGGGCCAGTCAGACTACGTGAATCATAAAACCGGTATCTTGCAATAAAATCTGATAAACTACTAAGGATATGTTTTGGTATGAGTGTATTTTTGTTTCCGGCCCATGGTGTCCTTACCAGGCTGGCCTTTGTGTTCACAACAGAGTGAAACAATAGAAGTAGCCTATGGATTTCCTTGTTTGTGTTCAAGGGCAGCAACTGAAAGTAGGACTGCTTGTTTACATTGTGTTTCCTCATAGCCCGTCAGAAGAAGGCTGTCACAAACAAGGTTTTATTGTGGCCTATGTGAATTGTCTCTGAGAAAATAGCACATACCCTATTCACGGTAGTTTATATAGCCTAAACTGTTTACATATCACTGAGTTGTAAACACTAGTTTTAGGTAAAGGAACAGTACTAGACTACTAGCGATTTTCTTTTCCATGCTAATTATAATTTTAAACAAGCCTGTGTAGTGTGTACATTCTCACTAAGCCTGTCTGCCACTGCCTATCTCTCCGCGTGGTTTACAAACCCTGTTTTAGACAGTGGAGGATAATAGTTTTAACCCCAGAGTCATGTGATCTACTTGTACCAACTGACCCATAGGCCGATGTTAGCAGAGGGGGATGGGGTCAGACTCTCCACGGTGAGCGGATTGGAAGGTGAAATGTGTAACTACTGTTTTGTGGTCTGCAAACTAAAGATGGGCATGAGTACTGGAACGGACGTCAAAACTCAATATTTAACCAGAGATTATACTTTTTTTTTATACTGTAGAACTATTTGGTCCATTTTTTTTGTTGACTCTGTTAGATTTGTGCATTTGCGTAACACAACAAAAAATAAACCAAGCCAAGCATTACAAAGTTCTGCTCCCTAAATTCCCTTTACCCTCCTTGTCTCACTCACTCAGTTGTGTTCTGACCCGCTCCCTCTAGACACGCGTGACTAGTGCACACACAAGCTCCCGTTAGGCCTACAGAAATAAACGTCTATAAAAACAGATCTAACTGATGGGATACACAAGCTACATTCCTTGCCAAATGACATCAGTCAACCAATCCATTTTGAATTTGTGATAAAACTGAAGTAGGGAAATATGTGTTCCAACAATGCGCTGCAATTTTGTAATAATCGCGTCATTTTCCGCTTTAATATGCTGCATTGCGGTTGTCACTAGTTACCACAAAGTCAAAATTGACTGTACTGAACAATTCATGAAAACAAAAAAATCGCTTTTTGGTCTTAAGGTTAGGCATAAGGTTCGGTTTAAAATCTGATTTTAAGAAGAGACGTTGTAGAAACAGGCATAGTTTATTTTTTATTTAACTAGGCAAGTCAGTTAAGAACAAATTCTTATTTACAATGACGGCCTTACCCGGACGACGTTGTGCCAATTGTGCGCTGCCCAATGGGACTCCCAATCACGGCCGGTTGTGATACAGCCTGGAATCGAACCATGGTCTGTAGTGACCCCTCTAGCACTGAGATGCAGTGCCTTAATTAAACCTCTGCCCCACTCGAAAGCCTGACCTTGTGGCTGTGGTAACTAGTGACGACCCCACTTTGAACTGCTAGTGCCATTTTAGGATTGGTTAGCCTTG
Source organism: Oncorhynchus keta (assembly GCF_023373465.1). Lineage (NCBI taxonomy): Eukaryota > Metazoa > Chordata > Actinopteri > Salmoniformes > Salmonidae > Oncorhynchus > Oncorhynchus keta. Next base: position 21,125,703 of record NC_068425.1, on the reverse strand, counting down.
GCTAAATATACCCCCCCCCCATAAACATATTTCAGATTCTACTCTGAAATATGCTACAGCATTAGTTTGAGAAAGACCGAGCGTATTTTCACCAGCATCATTAAGCCTAGGCCTACCAAACAGATGTCATGGTCATAATTCATCCCATTGCAGTGTTCAAAGTGGAATTGTTATTCCATTTAGAAAATTCCAAAGAACAGGCAGAATAAACTAGACAACAGTCTATATCAAAAGAAAAATACATATTTTGGTTTGTAACTCTTTTAAATGATCAGATGTGCATCACTTCACACTATTCGGTTCTATTTGATTCTGTTATATTACATTTGAGTCATTTAGCAGATGCTCTTATCCAGAGCAATTAGGCTTAAGTGTCTTGCTCTTGGTTACATCGACAGATTTATTTTCTCACCAAGTCAGCTCGGGATTCAAACCAGCAACCTTTCGGTTACTGGCCCAATGCTCTTAACTGCTACTATAAAATAGATGTGTCTTGACTGATAAGGGCTCGGGAAATAAAAGTCTTGTCTGCTAAATTAACAAAACAAGGCTATGCCATTGCACAGCTATATGCTTCTACAAGAAAGTGCCACACTGTGGAGGTTACTACCTTTTTGAAGATTGAGTTCCAATATATAATACAACCACTTGATATTACAGGTTCAGTAAATGTATCTTAAATAGCCTTTTTTAATTGATTCAATATACACTGAGTGTACAAAACATTATGAACACCAGCTCTGACCAGATGAATCCAGGTGAACGCTATGATCCCTAATTGATGTCACCTGTTAAATCCACTTCAATCAGTGTAGAGGAAGGGGAGGAGGCATGTTAAATACGTTTTTTTTAAAGCCCGGAGACAATTGAGATGGTTTGTGTCAAGAACTGCAACGCTGGTGGGTTTTTACATGTTCAACAGTTTTCTGTGTATCAAGAATAGTCTACCACCCAAAGGACATCCAGCCAACTGGACACAACTGTGGGAAGCATTGGAGACATGGGCCATATTCCCTGTGGAACACTTTCCACACCTTGTAGAGTCCATGCCCCGACGAATTGAGGCTGTTCTGAGGGCAAAGGGGGTGGGGGGTTGGGGGGGGTCATTCGCAACTCAATATTAGAAAAGTATTCTTAATTTTTTTGTGCACTCAGTGTATATATGAGGCAATTTAGCAATTAGGATTTGTTATCTTCACTGGTTCTGATAAATTACGCTTTGTTGCGCACTGTTGGCATAGCTAACTGCACACATTTTTTCCAGTGTGGGCCTTGTGTTCTAAAAGTATTTTTTTCCCGAATATTCAGAAAAAAATAATGCGAGTACTTGAACACTCAAAGGTCAAATGCCCACCTTACCCCAAATGGCAGTTCAAGTGCTCACAATGTTCTCACAGACAATTTCCTCTCTTCCCCTCGTTCTGTCTCTCTCTCTCCCTCCACAGACAGCCTTAAGCTCCTTTTTCCAGGAGGCCAACATCCCTAGTCACCACCACCAGATGGTAAGTGCATTTTGTTCCCCTTAAAAAAGAAAAAAGGGCTTACGGCATGTATTACATTCTGTCAGTGTGGTCAGGGAGCTAATTTACGGCATGGCTGCAGCGTCAGTAACCAGGCCAGTCTGCTCCTCCTCTTCAGTCAGACAGACAGAGGGACAGATTCACCAACAGGACAGGACTAGAGCCATGGGCATAGTAATACAGCTGTGTCTGGCAGAGTGACATCACTGGAGTTATCGCTCCTGAGTAGTAAAGTCTACATCCTGCTGTACTACTCCACGGTGCTTATTGGTTTTCAACACTGCCTTTTAGGGTAAACTTACTTAAGATATACTGCCACATGGACCGGCACCATGCTTTTTAGTGCAACATATGTTTCATATCATGAATTCTTAAACCCTACACAATATTTTGAAACCTTTTCCTTCAACATGTATTGCATGAAAATATGCATTGTTATGCCAACTCCGGTTGTCAGGTACAGCCAAGTAGCTGGGTCCCAATAGCTAATTTAACCGCAATGATAGCAATGGCACAAGGCTGGCCCCTGTCCTTGGCTCAAGCCAATTTACGCAATGCTATTCCCTAACGGCTATAGTGATCATGTGGTCCGTGCATGAAACCATTTCTGCTTCAACTGACCAGTAAAAGCCCTGGAGCGGCGAGCTGGAAATGTAATGTAATGTTTACCACATGGAGGCTGTGCTGTGAGCATGCAGTGTTGACGTGTACACTGAACCCAGCCATCCCCTTATCATCTGTCTGTTGCTGCTCTGCTGCTACAACACTTTTGGTTTTCTCTCTTCTTTCCCTTCCTCTTGGGTGGGAGGAGTATGTTCGAGCTTGAGCGAGAGGAAGTGTGTGAGTGGCGGGGGCCAGGGTTTGTTATTATTTTCGGTGCAGCCATTACATCATACCGCTGGAGGGTGTTTGTGAGTGTATGTGTACAAGTGTGTTTGTGTGTGAGGCGGGCATGTGCATGCTGGGAGGAGGAGTGATGTAAGAGAGCTATCTGCTACAGAGGAGGAGGAAGGGCTGTTAAAGGATAGAGCGAGAGAGGACGAGGCAATCATCAGCAGCTGCAAGCCATCTCCATGTATTGTGGGTGTTAGTCCCCCCTCTCTCTCTAGGTTGCCCTGCACTCTCCTTGGGGCCTGGGGGAGCCACAGGGGAAACAGTGGGTGTGGGGAAGATAGAGCTCCGTGTAGCAACAATAATGTACACAACACTGCCCTCAATCAAACACTATTGACTATACAGGGAGAACAAAGATGTGTATATGTAAAGGACTCTTATAGCCTTAAACCTACACCGAAGGGTCACATTTCCACAACCACTTGACATCCAGGGTTGCATTGCTTGTTGTAAACATGGGGCTGGGTTTTTCTTTATTTAATTAGGCCTAGTACTTGACCTGAGAACAAATCAAATCAAATGTATTTATATAGCCCTTCGTACATCAGCTGATATCTCAAAGTGCTGTACAGAAACCCAGCCTAAAACCCCAAACAGCAAGCAATGCAGGTGTAGAAGCACGGTGGCTAGAAAAAACTCCCTAGAAAGGCCAAAACCTAGGAAGAAACCTAGAGAGGAACCAGGCTATGTGGGGTGGCCAGTCCTCTTCTGGCTGTGCCGGGTGGAGATTATAACAGAACATGGCCAAGATGTTCAAATGTTCATAAATGACCAGCATGGTCAAATAATAGTAAGGCAGAACAGTTGAAACTGGAGCAGCAGCATGGCCAGGTGGACTGGGGACAGCAAGGAGTCATCATGTCAGGTAGTCCTGGGGCATGGTCCTAGGGCTCAGGTCCTCCGAGAGAGAGAAAGAAAGAAGGAGAGAATTAGAGAAAACACACTTAGATTCACACAGGACACCGAATAGGACAGGTGAAGTACTCCAGATATAACAAACTGACCCTAGCCCCCCGACACAAACTACTGCAGCATAAATACTGGAGGCTGAGACAGGAGGGGTCAGGAGACACTGTGGCCCCATCTGAGGACACCCCCGGACAGGGCCAAACAGGAAGGATATAACCCCACCCACTTTGCCAAAGCACAGCCCCCACACCACTAGAGGGATATCTTCAACCACCAACTTACCATCCTGAGACAAGGCTGAGTATAGCCCACAAAGATCTCCGCCACGGCACAACCCAAGGAGGGGGGGGGTGCCAACCCAGACAGGATGACCACAACAGTGAATCAACCCACTCAGGTGACGCACCCCCTGCAGGGACGGCATGAGAGAGCCCCAGTAAGCCAGTGACTCAGCCCCTGTAATAGGGTTAGAGGCAGAGAATCCCAGTGGAAAGAGGGGAACCGGCCAGGCAGAGACAGCAAGGGCGGTTCGTTGCTCCAGAGCCTTTCCGTTCACCTTCCCACTCCTGGGCCAGACTACACTCAATCATATGACCCACTGAAGAGATGAGTCTTCAGTAAAGACTTAAAGGTTGAGACCGAGTTTGCGTCTCTGACATGGGTAGGCAGACCGTTCCATAAAAATAGAGCTCTATAGGAGAAAGCCCTGCCTCCAGCTGTTTGCTTAGAAATTCTAGGGACAATTAGGAGGCCTGCGTCTTGTGACCGTAGCGTACGTGTAGGTATGTACGGCAGGACCAAATCAGAGAGATAGGTAGGATCAAGCCCATGTAATGCTTTGTAGGTTAGCAGTAAAACCTTGAAATCAGCCCTTGCTTTGACAGGAAGCCAGTGTAGAGAGGCTAGCACTGGAGTAATATGATAAAAAATTTTGGTTCTAGTCAGGATTCTAGCAGCCGTATTTTGCACTAACTGAAGTTTATTTAGTGCTTTATCCGGGTAGCCGGAAAATAGAGCATTGCAGTAGTCTAACCTAGAAGTGACAAAAGCATGGATTCATTTTTCTGCATCATTTTTGGACAGAAAGTTTCTGATTTTTGCAATATAGATGGAAAAAAGCTGTCCTCGAAATGGTCTTGATATGTTCTTCAAAAGAGAGATCAGGGTCCAGAGTAACGCCGAGGTCCTTCACAGTTTTATTTGAGACGACTGTACAACCATTAAGATTAATTGTCAGATTCAACAGAAGATCTCTTTGTTTCTTGGGACCTAGAACAAGCATCTCTGTTTTGTCCGAGTTTAATAGTAGAACGTTTGCAGCCATCCACTTCCTTATGTCTGAAACACATGCTTCTAGCGAGGGCAATTTTGGGGCTTCACCATGTTTCATTGAAATGTACAGCTGTGTGTCATCTGCATAGCAGTGAAAGTTAACATTATGTTTTCGAATAACATCCCCAAGAGGTAAAATGTATAGTGAAAACAATAGTGGTCCTAAAACAGAACCTTGAGGAACACCGAAATTTACAGTTGATTTGTCAGAGGACAAACCATTCACAGAGACAAACTGATATCTTTCCGACAGATAAGATCTCAACCAGGCCAGAACATGTCCGTGTAGACCAATTTGGGTTTCCAATCTCTCCAAAAGAATGTGGTGATCGATGGTATCAAAAGCAGCACTAAGGTCTAGGAGCACGAGGACAGATGCAGAGCCTCGGTCCGATGCCATTAAAATGTCATTTACCACCTTCACAAGTGCCGTCTCAGTGCTATGATGGGGTCTAAAACCAGACTGAAGCATTTTGTATACATAGTTTGTCTTCAGGAAGGCAGTGAGTTGCTGCGCAACAGCCTTCTCTAAAATGTTTGAGAGGAATGGAAGATTCGATATAGGCCGATAGTTTTTTATATTTTCTGGGTCAAGGTTTGGCTTTTTCAAGAGAGGCTTTATTACTGCCACTTTTAGTGAGTTTGGTACACATCCAGTGGATAGAGAGACATTTATTATGTTCAACATAGGAGGGCCAAGCACAGGAAGCAGCTCTTTCAGTAGTTTAGTTGGAATAGGGTCCAGTATGCAGCTTGACGGTTTAGAGGCCATGATTATTTTCATCATTGTGTCGAGATATAGTACTAAAACACTTGAGCGTGTCTCTCTTGATCCTAGGTCCTGGCAGAGTTGTGCAGACTCAGGACAACTGAGGTTTGGAGGAATACGCAGGTTTAAAGAGGAGTCCGTAATTTGCTTTCTAATAATCATAATCTTTTCCTCAAAAAAGTTAATGAATTTATCACTGCTAAAGTGAAAGTCATCCTCTCTTGGGGAATGCTGCTTTTTAGTTAGCTTTGCGACAGTATCAAAAAGGAATTTCGGATTGTTCTTATTTTCCCCAATTAAGTTAGAAAAATAGGATGATCGAGCAGCAGTGAGGGCTCTTCGATACTGCACGGTACCGTCTTTCCAAGCTAGTCGGAAGACTTCCAGTTTGGTGTGGTGCCATTTCCGTTCCAATTTTCTGGAAGCTTGCTTCAGAGCTCGGGTATTTTCTGTGTACCAGGGAGCTAGTTTCTTATGAGAAATGTTTTTAGTTTTTAGCGGTGCAACTGCATCTAGGGTATTGCGCAAGGTTAAATTGAGATCCTCAGTTAGGTGGTTAACTGATTTTTGTCCTCTCGCGTCCTTGGGTAGGCAGAGGGAGTCTGGAAGGGCATCAAGGAATCTTTGTGTTGTCTGTGAATTTATAGCACGACTTTTGATGGTCCTTGGTTGGGGTCTGAGCAGATTATTTGTTGCAATTGCAAACGTAATAAAATGGTGGTCCGATAGTCCAGGATTATGAGGAAAAACATTAAGATCCACAACATTTATTCCATGGGACAAAACTAGGTCCAGCGTATGACTGTGACAGTGAGTGGGTCCAGAGACATGTTGGACAAAACCCACTGAGTCGATGATGGCCCCGAAAGCCTTTTGGAGTGGGTCTGTGGACTTTTCCATGTGAATATTAAAGTCACCAAAGATTAGAATATTATCTGCTATGACTACAAGGTCCGATAGGAATTCAGGGAACTCATTGAGAAACGCTGTATATGGCCCAGGAGGCCTGTAAACAGTAGCTATAAAAAGTGATTGAGTAGGCTGCATAGATTTCATGACTAGAAGCTCAAAAGACGAAAACATCTTTTTTTTTTTTTTTTTTGTAATTTGAAATTTGCTATCGTAAATGTTAGCAACACCTCCGCCTTTGCGGGATGCACGGGGGATATGGTCACTAGTGTAGCTAGGAGGTGAGGCATCATTTAAAACAGTAAATTCATCAGGTTTAAGCCATGTTTCAGTCAGTCCAATCACATCAAGATTATGATCAGTGATTCGTTCATTGACTATAATTGCCTTTGAAGTAAGGGATCTAACATTAAGTAGCCCTATTTTGAGATGTGAGGTATCATGATCTCTTTCAGTAATGACAGGAATGGAGGTGGTCTTTATCCTAGTGAGATTGCTAAGGCGAACACCGCCATGTTTAGTTTTGCCCAACCTAGGTCGAGGCACAGACACGGTCTCAATGGTGATAGCTGAGCTGACTACACTGACTGTGCTAGTGGCAGACTCCACTATGCTGGCAGGCTGGCTAACAACCTGCTGCCTGGCCTGCACCCTATTTCATTGTGGAGCTAGAGGAGTTAGAGCCCTGTCTATGTTGGTAGATAAGATGAGAGCACCCCTCCAGCTAGGATGGAGTCCATCACTCCTCAGCAGGTCAGGCTTGGTCCTGTTTGTGGGTGAGTCCCAGAAAGAGGGCCAGTTATCTACAAATTCTATCTTTTGGGAGGGGCAGAAAACAGTTTTCAACCAGCGATTGAGTTGTGAGACTCTGCTGTAGAGCTCATCACTCCCCCTAACTGGGAGGGGGCCAGAGACAATTACTCGATGCCGACACATCTTTCTAGCTGACATGCACGCAGAAGCTATGTGATCTCTGACTGTTTCATCCTAACATCGTTGGTGCCGACGTGGATAACAATATCTCTATACTCTCTGCATTCGCCAGTTTTAGCTTTAGCCAGCACCATCTTCAGATTAGCCTTAACATTGGTAGCCCTGCCCCCTGGTAAACAGTGTATGATCGCTGGATGATTCGTTTTAAGTCTAATACTGCGGGTAATGGAGTCGCCAATGACTAGAGTTTTCAATTTGTCAGAGCTAATGGTGGGAAGCTTCGGCGTCTCAGACCCCGTAACGGGAGGAGTAGAGACCAGAGAAGACTCGGCCTCTGACTCCGACCCGCTGCTTAATGGGGAAAACCGGTTGAAAGTTTCTGTCGGCTGGTTGAGCTTTCCTACAGCATTTCCTTCCAGAAACCGTGAGAAAGTTGTCCGGCTGCGGGGACTGTGCCAGGGATTTATACTACTATCTTTACTTACTGGTGGCACAGACGCTGTTTCATCCTTTCCTACACTGAAATTACCCTTGCCTAACGATTGCGTCTTGAAGCTGGGCTTGTAGCACAGCTATCCTCGCCGTAAGGCGAGTACAGCGACAAGTCATAATAAGTAAGTCCTAGAGAGGATGACATTCCTATATCGATTTAATTACATTGTTTCTTTTCATTACTCTGTACATAATGTAATTAATGGAAAGTGGGTAGTGCACTGTGGTGGTGGTGGTAGTAGGGGTGGTGGTTGTGGTGGTGGTGGTAGTCGTAGTAGTTGTGGTGGTAGTCGTAGTAGATGTAGTTGTTGTGGTGGTAGTAGTGGTTGTGGTAGCGCATGGTAGCACATGACATTTGTCATATCACCTATTTCCCCTCTGATGTGTGAGCCCATGAGGGATGTAACTTTTTGTTGCTGTGGGGCAGTACAAGCTCTACCCTGCCCCTTCTGATGACAAAACAAGTAACCATAAATACTGTAGGAGAAGTTCTGGTTTGAGCCCATAGCCTGGCCAAATATAATGATTTACTCCTTTACTAGGACCTTCCTATAAACTAATTAAACTGCTACCACAACTATTACCACCACTACTATTATCACGACTACTACAATCACTACTATTATCACGACTACTACAATCACTACTATTATCCCTACTACTACTATTATCCATACTACTACTACTACTACTATTATCATACTACTACTACTACTACTATTATCCATACTACTACTACTATCCCTACTACTACTATTATCAATACTACTATCACTACTACTACTACTACTACTATTATTATCACTACCACTACTATTATCCCTACTACTACTACTACTACTACTATTATCACTACCACTACTATTACCATCACTACCACTACTATTATCCCTACTAATACTATTATCACTCCTGCTACTATTATCCCTACTACTACAACAATCACTACTATTATCCCTACTACAACTACTATTATCACTACCAGTACTATTATCCCTACTACAACTACTATTATCACTATCACCACTACCACTACTATTAACATCACTGTTATCCCTACTATTACCACCACTACTATTATCCCTACTACTACTATTATCACTACTACCACTACTATTACCACCACTATTATCCCTACTACAACTACTATTATCACTACCACTATTACCATCACTACTATTATCCCTACTACTACTATTATCACTACTACCACTACTATTACCACCACTATTATCCCTACTACAACTACTATTATCACTACCACTATTACCATCACTACTATTATCCCTACTATTACCACCACTACTATTATCCCTACAACTACTATTATCATTACCACTATTACCATCACCACTATTATCCCTACTATTACCACCACTACTATTATCCCTACTACAACTACTATTATCACTATCACCACTACCACTACTATTATCACCACTACCACTACTATTACCATCACTATTATCCCTACTACAACTACTATTATCACTACCACTATTACCATCACTACTATTATCCCTACTATTACCACCACTACTATTATCCCTACTACTACTATTATCACTACCACTATTATCCCTACTACTACTACTATTATCAGTACCACTACTATTATCACCACCACTACTACTAATTTCACTATCACTACTTTTATCCCTACAACCACTATTACTATTATCACTATTATCACTACCACTACTACTATTATCACTACCACTACTACTATTATCACTATCACTACCACTACTACTATTATCCCTACCACTGCTATTATAACTACTACTATTATTACTACTACAATTATCCCTACCACTACTACTATTATCCCTACTACTATCATCCCTACCACTACTACTATCATCATCCCTACCACTACTACTATCATCATCCCTACCACTACTACTATTATCCCTACTACTACTATTATCCCTACTACTACTATTATCCCTACTACTACTATTATCCCTACTACTACTATTATCCCTACCACTATTATCCCTACCACTATCTCTACTATTATTATCCCTACTATTATTATCATCCCTACTACTATTATCATCCCTACTACTTCTACTATTATCCCTACTACTATTATCCCTACTACTATTATCCCTACCCCTACTACTATTATCATCCCTACTACTATTATCATCCGTAGTACTACTACTATTATCCCCACTACTACTACTACTATTATCAATACTACTAACCCTACTACTACTATCCCTACCACTACTATTATTATCCCTACTACTTCTACTACTATTATCACTACCACTATTACTATTATCCCTACCACTATTGTAAACATCAAGGATGATATCGCAACATTTGAAAGTATGTGGTGTTCAAAACTCCTTGTGAATGTGTGTATGTGTTTTGTGCGGCAGATGGGGTCCAGTCCAGACCTGCCCTTCCTCTCAGCCAAACATGCTAGACAAGGCCCCAGCCCCACCCTCCCAGCACAGCACTGTAGCTAAACACTGCCCAGCATACGGTTGTCATTGTTATTGTTCTGTCTACCTACTCACTGCTTCACTAGGACCAAGCCTTATAGCTGGATCTGGACAGTCTAAGCAGCTGTATTGCTTCTGGGTCGACTTCATTGCTTTATAGCTAAATTTGATCACTTGACTAGATAACCCATATTTGAATATCTCTCCTTTACTATTAATTTCCATAAAAAACAAGTTAAATAATTCACAGCTTAAAGATGAACTCAGTCACGTCTCTCCCATGAAAAACAGGAAACCCCCTGTATGGACCACCATCTTGGGTCCTGCAGGAGGGGCAGTTTCAGTGTGGTCAACCATCAGACCCCGACAGACAAACCATGCTTGTCCATCTCCTTACTGCTGCAGCTGCTGCTCACTCTGACAGACCAGTCACCTCACATCAACATTAAGACTGTGCCTCACTTCCTCACGATACTCAATACTATACTGTATACTGCACTACACTCTGCTCCCTCCACTTTCAAAATGTCTAGTCTTAGCTAGCTATGACCATGCCTGCCCCAGGCTCTAATCTGGTTTGGTGACCTAATTTACCTTTTCAACTTCAGACACCTCTTTCATACTATTAGATCCACGGCCCCTCATGTCAGAAGGGCCGTGGCTGTGTGTTAGAAATAAAACAGCCCTGACCTCCTGCTGCAATGCTAAGAAGTCCTCTGTCCTGTAATGGCTGCTAGCCTGCTACCTGATCCCTGTTGGTGGTGGGGGTGTTTCTATCCTGAGGCACCACACTCAGTCTTACAAATTATAAAGCCATTCATGGCCTCAGTGGGGACATCTGACATTTTGTGCAACTGCACAGCATGTTAAGCTGCCATGTTTACCACAGTGAATGGATGTAGGTGGCTGCAGGGTTTAGAAACCTTGTCTTCACAATGTTCAGCAGTTGTACTGCACACAATGCCCAAGTCTACAAGTGAACTGCCTCCCACAACAGTAACTAACTAGTCTAGGCTATTTGTTTTATGAACTCACCAATCATGCCTTCTATTGGTACATAGAGTTCACAGCAGGCAGCAGCAATGGAAGCACCCCATGGGGACCAAATCATTGGGACAGAATGTTAAAATGAAGTGTTTGCATTCAACTCAATGTAAGTCACTCATTTTAAACCCCACGTGTCTTCTGTTTTCCAGATGTGCACTCCAAGAAACACCCCAGCCACGCCGCCTAACTTCCCGACACCATCACCATGTTCTCCAAGCTGAGGGCGTCAGACTGCTCGGGGAGCTCCGGAGGCGGAGGTCCCACCCAGGTGTCCATGGCCTGCTCCCCCCCCTCCTCCACAGCTGGCTTCGGATCCTTCTGGGCCTCATCACCCCCCAACCACCAGCCCGTCTGGCTGCCCCCCTCCTCGCCCACAGGCCACCACATGCACCAGTACCAGCACCAGCACCACCACCACATGCACCAGACCCCCATGTGGCCCCCTGTGTCCCAGCCCGGCAGCGCCCAGCAGACCCCTGTTATATCGGTCCTGCATGGCCAGAGATGAGACTCTACCCAGGTGTGGGAGGGAGGGAGGGGGCCGGGGAGGATAGTGTGGGGCTGTGCTGGGCGGGGCTATGTGCAGCCTAATGAATCTACTAGGTGGGTTGGGTGTCAGGATTAAAGGGTCTTGTTGGCCAAGGGGAAAATACACGCTACTGTTGTTTTCCTTCCTTTCTTTCTGTTTTTCTAAAATGACGTTCTCCTTCTTTGGAGGACGTCTGTCTCTGCTCTCTCTCTTCGTCATAACTCATCAAAGCCTGGGAAGAACCGGGAGAGAACCACTAATAACAATATGAGGAAGTGGAATATAACGAAGGGGGTGGAGTCTCTAACCCCCCCCCCCCAAGGACTCTGGGAAAGGCAGTTTTCTTTGTCAATGCTAGTTGAGCCCTGGACCCAGCAGAGCACTTAGGATAGGAGCCATGTGATCTGCTAAAGTGCTTGATTATTGGCTGTTTTTCAAAACTCTTCTCTCCCTTGGGGTTCAATAACGCTCCAGAGATGTGACCAGATTTCACAATAACCAGCAGACAAAATCAAAATGGGACTGCAACACAAATGATGATGGTTTTGTGTTCTCGGCTGATCTTATGGCCCAGAAAAAACATTTTTCAATATTGTTTGTGGTATGGGGATCTGTATTGTACAGATCATGGAGAAACACTGTAGCCATTTTGTCAAGTTTCATGTAGCCATGTATCCCTTTTTAAAATGTCTATTTTGTAAGTACTATGTAGCTTAGTGAAACCTGACTCAGTGGCTCCACTGCATGCTGTTGTCTGAGAAGTGGGCTTTTCAGTATGTGTGGACTCGAAGCTTTGGTTTTAAACCTTCACATCAGAAGTGTTTTTAAGGAGACATGTAAAGAAATGTTAATACTGTAATTCAGTTTGTGTTGAGACACAGCAAAGTATGCAATCATTTGATGGAAGCCTGAAGCCAGTTTAAAGGCTGATGCATTTTTATCATTGTATTTGGGAACATTTTCTACCTATGGATGTCAAAGGCACTGCATCTCAGTTCTAGAGGCGTCACTACAGACCCTGGTTTGATTCCAGGCTGTATCACAACCGGCCGTGATTGGGAGTCCCATAGGGTGGCGCACAATTGGCCCAGCATCGTTGGGGTTTGGCCAGGGTATGCAGTCACTGTAAATAAGAATTTGTTCTTAACTGACTTGCCTTGTCAACTTTCTTTTGACTGATAATGTAAACTGGTTTTCAGTGACAATTATGGAAACATCTTCTGAACTCCATTGTAAATAAAGGCTCAGCAGAAACAAAGTGCAAAAACGTTGAACTCCGTAACCTGGCTGGGGACGAGATTGAGATCTCAGTTATCTGTCAACACTGAACTTAATCTGGTTTGCAAATGTTTTGACTAATTTAGATGGGTGTGAGCCATCAGTAGGCTATCTCTTCAGGTTTCTATGGGGAGTGGAGGCCCACTCAGTGATTTACTACACAACCTCTAGCAGAAGATCAACTGGTCCTACCTCTGGTTAAATGGGAGAGGCCGAATGTATTCCCTGCAGAAACAGTCGGTTTCAATGGGTCAGATTAGCAGAATCTCTCCTAGTGCTCAAAACGTGTGTAATTCCCTCCGTTAGAATAGTGGCTGATTGACTGATGATGAATTGAGTGTCTTGTCAACTATAGAATTATGAATTTAGTACGGGTTGCAAATATTTACTAAATGATTGTTCAGGCAATGTTTACATATGAGATTCAGTGTACTGATGAACAATGCTTCATAACCCAGAGTCTTACTTATAGGTGAGCTCTTCATACAACAGCCCATGTCAGAACATTTGCAAATCTATCAATGGTGACAGATGGAAAGGTATCCATTTTCACCATCATTCTCATTATAATTATCACAATAAAGAGGGAATAGGGAGGTCTGAACAGGTTGCAGTTGTATACAGAGGGTACTTTATCTGAAATAATGTCACATTCATTCATGCCCTCAATAAATGATGCTTTAATATTATGCCTGCCTGCCACGTCTTCACTCAGACAATCATATTCACACGATCCCTCTGGTTGAATACATGTCAAATCACATTTGTCAAGCTGTGACCTTTGTGAGGATGATTTTATAATGTACAATATGGACAGTCGTGTAACATTGGCCAGATGCCACCTGGCCAATGTGGACCCTTGTCAATGTCACCAGAAAGAAGGGACACTGCTCCACTGTGCTGCCATGTGGTCTGTTCTGGTTCTAAATCCATGGATCTTTTCAGATGGACATTAGAAACTCAACGGTGGTTCCTCTTGGGGTGTTCATATCACCACCTCATTCATTAACTCATGTGTTCTATTAAGGGGAACGTTTGTCAACTGCATGAGTTTTGGTTGGTGATTTTCCAGTTCTGTGTTTTTAACAAGGTGGGAGTGGAGGGTGGTCCCATAATGAGTGTTTCCTGCTGTGTGGATTACTGGCTCCTCCTCAGTATTGTTGTGGTAACTAACACACCCAGACACAGTAGTGTTGGGGGATTATGGTTCCTGTGGTGATGTGACCCGGTCTCCATTCTCCTGCCACAGCTTTGGAATTCATCAACATATTTTAAAAGGCTCTCATGAATCTCGGTCAACAGTAGACCATTTGGTCCCCCGTGATATCTGTACAAACTGGGTGTTATGAAATGTTCGAACGTCATGTTCACCCATACAAGATGTGCAGAATGCAGAAGTCAAACGCCAAGCAATTTGCAGTGCACTTGAGTAACACAAGAACTTCTCATGGACCCTCATTTACATCTCTCTAATCCGGCTTTTTATATAGATATTTCTGTACTGTGTTTATTTCCCCTGTTGAAATGTGTATTTATATGTTTAATAAAATAAGGTATGATCTGCTAAGTGTTGGAGTTGTTCTGTGGTCTTGTTTTTGCTGAGAATAATTGTTGTGCTTTTATGAAATATGGTTGCTAAGGCACATTTGAACACATCATAGCAGTAACTTTGCTTTTTGAGATATTTTCTGGAAGGGAACCCCTTCAGTAATGATATGACACTGCTTTATACTATAGGAATCTATATATCCCTAGTAGTGTCTCTGTAGTACAAAGGAACAAGTAGGCCTATATAAGAGAGACAATAAACACACAGCGTGGCAGTTAAATGAGGAAGGATGTGGTTAGAACTGTGTATCCAGCCCAGTTAACGTGTGTCATAACAGCGTGGCTCACAAAATGTGCTTCACAGTCAAATTATATGCATGTGATGGTGGGGTTGTGTAGAACAGTACAGATATATTTACGTAATTCATTGCAGACAGTCAATGAGTCAACATATGTTCACATAACAGTTATATGGACATCATATGACACATACATCACATATTCCATGAAGGCCCATTTATCTTTGAAAACAAGGATACATCTACCAATGGAAATCTTACATTCAGATTAACTGCCTGTCTTAAATACTCTCCTGAAATACCTTTCAGTAGCATCATTACTCCTGAATACGTCCAAATGCTATGAAAGGGATCACTTATACTCAGTTTATTAGGTACACCACCTCTTTCACGAGTCAGGAGGCTGTGGCTTGCTATATAAAGCAGGCAGACAGGAATCCAGGAATTCAGTTAATGTTCGAATGAACATTAGAAGGGGAAAAACGAGTGACCTAAACGACTGAATGCACAACTCATTGATCCTTGTCACGGATGGGCTATTGCATCAGCCGACCACACCAGGTTCTACTCCTATCAGCTTAAAACAAGCAGCTCCAGTTATCACGCGATCACCAACACTGGACTATTGATGAGTGGAAAAACCTTGCCTGGTTCGACAAATCCCGGTTCCTTTTGTATCATGCTGATGACGGTCCTTCTGTAGCTCAGTTGGTAGAGCATGGCGCTTGTAACGCCAGGGTAGTGGGTTCGATTCCCGGGACCACCCATACGTAGAATGTATGTACACATGACTGTAAGTCGCTTTGGATAAAAGCGTCTGCTAAATGGCATATATTATTATTATTATTATTGATGACAGAGTCAAGATTTGGCGTAACCACATGAGTCCATGGCCCCATCCTGCCTGCTGTCAACGGTACAGGCTGGTGGCAGTGGTATAATGGTGTGGGGAACGTGTTCCTGGCAAAGTTAGATCCCTTGATACCAATTGAGCAATGTTTCCATGCCCTGAAGAATTCTAGAGGCAAAGGGAGGTCCGACCCGGTACTAGATGTGTGTACCTAATAAACTGGCCACTGAGTGTGTAAGGCATGGATAGAGATAGATATACATCATATTTCTCATTGACACAAAATGTGTGGAAGCAAAGCCCCTTCTTCTAGGAAACTGTCTAGAGAATTGGGTCTGTGAGAGTGAAGACATTTCAAGCCCTTAATGATACCGCTCTATAAGACCCTATATGTCAAATGAATTGCTCCATGGTGGTATTGTTCTGCCTCCAAACAGTCTGGTATTTGAGGTCACCTGCCTGAAAGCTTCTCTATGAAGGTCATTGAAAATCAGGCATCATAAACCAAAATCGTAATGTAGCCACCTGTAAGGTATCTGACCTGTAAAGCTGCACTTTGAAAATGTGACTCGGCTATTTTGTGACTCAGCTATTTTGTTGCATGGAAACAGTGTTCATAGGTCCCAGAATTGTGTTCTTCCATTACAATCCATAAATAACCTAACTGACTAATATCAGAATTGATTTTCACAACATCTGTATGCTCCGTTACAAAATGGAGACCAGGATACCCTCCTCCTGGTGCTGCTGTAAACGGTTTATTAAAATAAGATGTGTGGGGCTCTCCATCGCCCCCTACAGGATGATGACGGGCTCTTCCTCCGACTGGCTCAGGTCCATGTGAAGCTCCAGATCTTGCTGCAGCAGCTCGCTGGTGGTGTCAGCATGGGACGAGCTCTGGGGAAGGGTAGCCTGGGACAGGCAGCCTAAAGAAGACATGGGCCGGTCCCGCACAGAGCTGCCTGAGGCTGGGGGAGATAAAGGAAGGGTTTAGGGTTCAGGTGTCTGCTTACAACCAACCTTAACAGCTGCACAGCAGCAATCGCAAAGAAGAATGCTATTTCCATGTGAGTGTTATTTCAGTACCATTCCATAGTAATCACTATTCCAGTTAGTGAAATTAGTTTATATGTTGCAAATGGGTAATGACACTGGTGTTGACCTACGTGAGCGGCTGCGCTGGGTCTTGGCACTCTGGGGTCGCACAGGGGTCACACAGCCCGGCTCTGTGCAGCCAGGCTTCTGGAACTGGGAGCACATGATCTTGTCTTTGCTCTTGCACATGCCTGCTGTCATTAAAAAAACAATGTCACATCGCGGCCTTGACATGGCTATGGGTGTGGTGGGGTCCTGTCATTCCCATATTGTACCTACACACCCATTCCAGACAAACACGTTATTCCAAGTCTTGAGCAAAATACTCTTTCAACACTATTTTGACTCATTCAATGGCCTCATAAATTACTGGGAATCACAACACCAAATCCCAGGCATAAAACAGGACAGCACATCTCCCTCTTTCTTCCTTCAGGGCTTGATTTATATGATCAGATGAAAAAGATATTAAGATAGAAATGATGGAATGCAAGCAGTGTTACCCCAGGTTATATTTACAGTCTCTTACAGACACCAGGCCTGATCTTCTATAACATAGTAACATTGGGTTCTTTCCAGTGTGGAACACTATACCAACCAGAGCCCCTCCCCAACCCCAGTGCAGCCCATTCTTATTGCTAACTCACTTCCTTAAACCCTCGTAAAAAATACTCCCTCCCATAAACTAAGCTCCTCTCTCCTTCCCTAAATCTCCTCACCCTCGTCCTTCTCCAGACCCTCGTTCCTAATCCTTCATCATACACCACTTTAACACTGTACTGTATCCCTCCTCAAATTCTCATTCCCAACCAAACAGCCCACTTTCTTTCTCTTTCTCCCACCCCAACTTTTCAGTCTCCTCCCCATTCTCTCCTGACCCTTCACCTCCCACTTCCCCATGATGTCCCCCCCTCACTCTTCCTCCCCACTTTACTCTTTATCTCTGCATCCCTGCACTGCGAGCCCAACTCTGGACACATGGTCCAGGGAGCGAGAGAGAGGAAACAGGCTAAGGGCAGTTGGGGCCTGGACAGACGGCACGGTGTGATCATCATCTTAAGACACGTTGTGTAACTGGACCCAGGGGTGACATAAAAATACAAAATGGACCCGTGGGAATAGTTTTACTGCACTGCAGTTGCTTGAATTGAGTAACATGAATTAAGTAGTCTAGCTTTTGTTCACAATTGTCCAGATTCCATTTTCTTTTCAATACATGTAATTCTACTCTAAAAATACACAGTACTGCAGAGTAGAGTTGAATATAATCCCAGTCCAGAACCCTGTACCGTCTTTAGGAAAGATGGTGGGTAGTCTGGCATCCACAGTCTTGATCGATTTGGTTTTCAGGCGGCCCTTGTAGATATGTCCGTCCAATCCCAGGATGTCCACCTCCTCCGGCTGACCAATAGACACAAGGACAAGGTCAAATATTTGCATACCTAACAACTGTCAAATACACCTCAAATACACTCTGTACTCAACATGATAACTTGTATAAATGGCTCAACAAATGTGATTGACCAGGTGTATTCCTATGGGCTGGCAGTGGTCTAGTTGTCTGTCAGTACAGTAACCCACAGTAGGTGAGGTTGGTCTCACTCACCTGAATGCGCAGTGGGGAGCTGGAGATGGGCGGTGTCTCCTCCTCAGCCTGGAGGAAGTGGCTGAAGTGCTGCAGGTGGGTGTAGCGGCGGTTGGGGTAGGTCACGGTGTGGCTGCCTCCACAGCTCCGGGACATGGCCAGGTAACTGTAGTCCGCCATCTCAGGGATGCGCTCGCTAGGATGGACACAGGAGTGGAGGTTGAAGGTCGGAAGATGAACACTTCTAGAGGTTTTAAACAGACCTGACTGTACAATATTTCTAGTTTGTAGTTAAATTTGGTCACCCTGCCTCCCTGACACTTCTCTAAACCATAACAAAGCAATATGGACAACTTTTTGGTCCGTCCCCTGTTTCAATACATGTGCTCCCGGCTTCCCTGCCTGACCCTGGCCTGACTCACTGCTTGGGCAGACTCTGGCTGGTCCTCTGCAGCGGGCCTTGGATGTGTGGATAGCGGGAGCTTCCGATCTCCCTCAGAGCCCCCTGGCTGTAGGTGCGCTCTGAGCCAGATAGGTGGCTCTGCACTCTATCTGCCTACACATCATGGTGTGGATCTGCTGCACCTGCATCATGGCCCTTTCGGAGCTGGCCATCTCAAAGTGTCCGTGGTTTGGTCCCTGGCCTCAGGCTGAGATGGAGGAAGAGCTGGCCATCTCAAAGTGGCCGTGGTTGGTCCCTGGCCTCAGGCTGAGATGGAGGGAGAGCTGGCCATCTCAAAGTGGCCGTGGTTGGTCCCTGGCTGAGATGGAGGGAGAGCTGGCCATTTCAAAGTGGCCGTGGTTGGTCCCTGGCCTCAGGCTGAGATGGAGGGAGAGCTGGCCAGACATTTGTAACTATGCAACACTTCTGACTGATCTAGTGTGTGTGTTAGGTCTTTGGGAGTAAGATAAAGTTGACTACACTGTATATTGGATATTGGGACACTGGTACCCCCTGCTGGTTAAAATGGGGCCAAGTAAGAGTTTCAGTTGTGATGTTTGACTGTCTGCTCTCACCTTCTGCAGTGCTGGCGAACCTGCTCAAGCTCATAGATGGTGTACGGTCGGTTGGACTTGTAGGAGGGTAGGCCAGGAGTGGAGGGCACGGTGACCAAGTGTCTGTTGTCCAGTGGAGAGAGAAAGAAGATAGAGACGTAGGTGAATAAGCAGCACCACAATCCTATTATTTCAATTTCCACAATGTCTGTGTGTACTGTATAAAAATAGGACATTATTATCATTTACTTACGGTCCTGGGGTAAGCATATCGACTGGGCGGTCGCAGGAGATGCAGTGGAACCTTGCCACTAGTTGTCTATGAAAGGGACGTAACAAAGACAAATCAAAACCAAAGTTTATTGGTTGCATACACAGATTTGCAGGTGTTATAGCAGGTGCAGCAAAAATCATTTTGTTTCTAGCTCCAACAGCACAGTAGAATGTCTAGCAAATACAATACAAATACACAAATAATCAAGAAACAAACAAAACAAACAACAAATGACAGAACGAGTCCAATTAACAATCCAGAGTATATATATCAGAGTGAGCATGTGTCAGAATCAAGAATATAAATACGTCTGTATAGACAGTATATCATTTGGAAGGAAAATAGTGTGTACAGTAGTAGGTATATTAGGAACATAATACAGTATATACTGTACATACACAGTGAGTAAACAACAGTATACAAACAGAACATAGACATATAGACAGAGATAAAATGAACGCTAAACACAGGAAGACAATGAACGCATGATCATGTAGAACTCCATAGAGGAACCTGGACTTATCCAGCCATCATCCCTCCTGGGCCTGGCTTTGACCAGTGACATGTGACTTACTTCCTGATGCCTGTAGCGTCGTCCTCCTTCGGGGCAGGCTGGGCCTGGCTTTGACCAGTGACATGTGACTTACTTCCTGATGTCTGTAGCGTCGTCCTCCTTCGGGGCAGGCTGGGCCTGCAGCTGCTTACGGATGCTCTTCCAGCGGTCCTCCAGCTGCTTCTTCACAGTATCCAGCTCAATCCGGTCCAGCTACACAGATAGACAACAGATGTACTACAGGGATCCCAAAGATATAAACTACCACCAGACACACCAGACAGACATTACATGAGATTTTTTACAAACAATGCTATCTGTCACTATAAACACGTTCGTAAAACACTTAAAAACGTGTGACATACAGACTTGTGAGATATATGTATTGGTGATAGCATAGTAATAACGCGTATGGGATGTATCAATGGACATGTAGGCCTATTATATAAACATCCATTTAGCAGGGTAACTTCCTGCTCAGTCCCACCTTGCACTCCATCTCGGTGGAGATTTTGTCAATGATTTTGTGCCAGTCCTGCTCCTGGCCAGTGATCTTGCTGAGCAGCTCCTGGAACATGGTGTTGAGCTCCTCTGTCATGGAGTCAAACTGCATGCGGCTCACCTTGGTCTCCAGGGCACGCTTGTCTGCTTTCTACAGGAAGAGAGGAGATGCAGTCAGGGCTATGGCAGTACTAGTGTGGGCTTGTAGGGGTTAGGTGAAACCTGTATGGACTTGTGAGGGTTAGGTGACACCTGTATGGACTTGTAAGGTTTAGGTGAAACCTGTATGGACTTGTAAGGATTAGGTGAAACTTGTATTAACTTGTAAGGATTAGGTGAAACCTGTATTAACTTGTAAGGATTAGGTGAAACCTGTATTAACTTGTAAGGATTAGGTAAAGCCTGTATTAACTTGTAAGGATTAGTTGAAACCTGTGTTAACTTGTAGGGATAAATACATATGTGTATGAACTTGTGTATGGACACGTATGGGCTTGTGGTGACTTGTAATGGCCTTGGTAGGGTTTAGCATGGGCTGGTACAGGTGAACTTGAGCATGTTGGGATTTGTAGGTACCCCTATGGTCTTGAGTGGACTTGTGGAAGCTCGTCTAGACTAACATCAACATGTGAGAACTTATGAGAGTTCACCTGAGTTGAGTATAACACACTGAGGGAAAGCTCAACTATGCCATGTTGTGGTGAGAGACTCACAAGCTCTTCCATGGACTTGTACAGATGCTGTGACAGAAATACGTTATTCTGTGGTTTGGAACAGAAGTACAGCATGGAGCGTCTCCTATTCCCCTATGGGCCTCCCCCTGCTGCGGCCCTCCCTCCCAGACTCACGTCGATGTCGACCTGTTTCTGGCCGTGCTCCTCAATCAGGTGGTTGGCTGTGCCGTGGAGCTTCTCACACTCAGCATGCAGTTGCATGATGGCTCCCTGAACGTCATTCATCAGCTCCGAGCTCTGGCAGAAACAACACAGAGAGACAGGGTTCTATGTCTGTAATACACAGCCATGGTCCCACTGCCATGGAGAGCCTGGCACTGACACACTCCTTTCCCTTAACACACTGCTGCCCTGATAGAGCTTCCCTTACATATCATCTCTAAACGCATCCCTCCCTCAGGGTTCAACATAACAGACCCATTATTTAATTGAAACCCTTTGGTATTCTGTTTCATCCTCTATCCTGGCCCTGCCTATAGTACCTCTGCTCCAGGTCTGCCTCCTCCCTGCTGATTCATGGATCTGCTAACCAGGCCCTGCAGATTCTCATAGCGCTGGAACAGCTGGCTGACCTTCCTGCTCACATCTACAGAGCAGGAGGGGCACGTGGAGCCTTGCTGCCCGCCTGCCTGCCCGCTGCCCTGGCCCTGCTCTGACCCCTGGGGCTCCTGCTGGAGGCTCTGGGAGAGCAGCGAGGAGGAGGACGCCATCATGTCCTCCAGCATGCCTCGCAGGTTGTCCATCTGCGGTGAGAGGGCAGTATGAGGGCCATGTTGGGGCCACTTGCTGCTACATTATGGATGATGCTGTCTCAGCTATATTCTACAGTTGAAGGTTTTACACTCTGGTGTTATACCTGACAGTGTATTCAAATGTCTATATGCACTGGAATGAATGAATGAATGAATGAATGAATGAATGAATGAATGTCTGTCTAACTAACCTGATCCTGTAGCTGTCTGTCTTTCTTGGTGTTTTGCTCAGCCTTGGCTGATGTGTTCTCAGGCTTCAGCAGTAGCACCTCTTCCTCCACTTTCTGCACTGCGTTCCTGAACACAGAGTGGTGGAACAGGTGCACCAGGCCATGAGGAGCAGGACGCCACCTCTCTTCCAATGGAAAACTACCACATCTCAACTGGCCATAAAACTGCCGAGGGAAGAACGGCTCGTAATAATGTCCGGAACAGAGTAAATGGAATGGCATCATACACCTGGAAACCATGTGTTTGATGTATTTCATACCATTCCACTGATTCCGCTCCAGTAGTTACCACAAGCCCGTTCTTCCCAATTAAGGTACCGCCAACCTCCTGTGTTACAAATTACTTCGACTACCAAATGATATCAAATGTAGTTTCCATAATAAACTATCTATCATTTCTATTTAGCCTTCCTGTGTGCTCATGTGTCATTGTTTACCTGAGGTATAATATCTGCAGTCTGAGCTGTCCTTGCTTAGGAGAGTCAGAGGAGTCCTCACTGTCTGACCCTTTGGCTGTTTCTGAGCCTCCCTCTGAGCCCTGAACTGTCCCTATGTTCAGAATCAGCTGCTCCAGTTCTCCCAGCTATGACAGGGACATGGGGTCATCAACAATGTGTGTGTTTGTGCTTGCATAGATCTTCCTCGCTCACCTTGGCTCTGTCACCCATCAGGCTGTCGACCAGAACGCTCAGATGATTCAGTTGATCCAACAGTTTGTCAGGCACATCCCTGTCACCTACACATTCAGGACAAAAATGGTCATCCCACACAAAAGACATCATTCAGTAAAAGAAAACATAGAATAGCCATACACTATCCAATCTCCACATTGTTTTCTTACCCAAGTCAGTGAGGAGCTCCCGGGGGTGCTGGAGCTGGGCCTGGTCAGCCTTGCCTGCTTCCAGCAGCTCTACTCTGGTCTCCAGGGTGTTGTGTCTCTCCCTGAGCCTGCCCACGTCCCTCAGGGCCTCCACTGTCTCTGGGTAACGCTCTGCCCCGCTGGCCACACGAGACAGGGGTTTGCTGCCCACCATCAGAGCTCCATCAGAGAGGGACTGCTGGGGCAGCGCCCCCCCATGCTGGCTGGCAGTGCCAGTGCCAGGAGTGAAGGCAGCAGCTCCATCAGAGAGGGACTGCTGGGGCAGCGACCCCCCCATGCTGGCTGGCAGTGCCAGTGCCAGGAGTAAAGGCAGCAGCTCCATCAGAGCATGGGGGGGGGCAAGACATGCCTTTTGCAGATTCTGTTGCTCGCTAACCAAGGTGGTCTGCATGATGTCCCAGGTCACACACTGGATGAGCTCGTCTGGGTCTGGGTAACGCCCAACTCTGTCCTGCAGCTCTTTCTGTGATAGAGAGAAGACAAGAAAGAGAGGAAGTCATGATTAACCTATTTTTACTAGAGTTAGCTACTACAGTACTATACTATTGTTTGTCTCCTCTTAACAATGTAGTATATAATTTCTGAGCTTGGAAAGTAGTCTCCTGAGTTCCAACTCACGGTGGCAGAGTCCAGGTTGTCCAGTCGGTGGCAGTACTTTGTTGATTCTGTCAACCAGCTCACTCATATTCAGCTGGGACCCAAAAATACCCAGAGCAACGTCATGCTACCAGATGGAAACAGACATGTAGGATAATTATCCTCACTCTATTGTTGAGGTGAGTGACATGCCAGGTTGCCAGAGATAAGCTGTGGCTCTTTGATGCTGTTGCCCTCTGTATGACTCCATGTCCCCTACAGAGAGGGATGGAGGGAGGGGACCAGGGCCAGGGTGGATCGGGCTCTACATGACGCTATATTTCACCACTGTGTGGGGTGGTGAGATGGAGAAGGATTCCCTAGTGATGAGCACTGGGTAGATCCCCTACTGTAGATTAATAGGGGAGATGAGCAAGGTTGCCAAATGTTGTCTATCTGCAATCCCTCCTCACTATGAGCTGGTTGAGTTGGTTCTGGAGGCTCTTGATCTCTTTCTTCAGGTCATCTCTGGACTCCTGCAGGTCCTGGATCTCCTTCAGCAGATCCTGGATCAGCGATATAGACTGGAAACACAACAGAGTGTGTTCGAAGGACTCAAAGCTCAAAGAACCTCACATCACTGGTCAGATCAATTAACACAATCATTACCTTTTGTCAGTTTCTGTTATGATGACTGAATCGTAGCCTATAGAAATAGAGGGTCGCACACGTGATATATAAGCTCCCAGTAATGTATTGGTTAAACCTCCAACATTTCTAAATCACTGTGCCATATTCAGGGTGAATCAACACGCATGGTGATCTCTTAGCATTAGGTCTTAAGCTTTTTCACCGCCTCTTCACGCCCAAAACACTTGAAACTGACTCAGCCCAGTTCTCTAATCTCCCAAAGTAAGAGTCTGTGAAACTTTGAAGCGGTCAGGCGACTCAGTAAGGTAGAAATCCGCCTGACCAAAGCCATATCTGTGACTATTCCCCTGGCTACTTCCTTTGAAGATCAGTAGGAAGATCCTAAACCCCTTCATTTAGGAGGGATCCCAAAACCCCTCTCCGTGGCTCCATCCAGTTGACATTTCACCCCAAGGGAGGTTACTAGGACACCACCATCCATATGTAGTAGATGAGATACACAAGCTTTTA
This sequence comes from Oncorhynchus keta, assembly GCF_023373465.1. NCBI lineage: Eukaryota > Metazoa > Chordata > Actinopteri > Salmoniformes > Salmonidae > Oncorhynchus > Oncorhynchus keta. Next base: position 21,100,598 of record NC_068425.1, on the reverse strand, counting down.
CAAAGCAGCGGTAGGACCTGTCTGTCTCCAGATAATCCATGTTTTTCAGAGTACATAACCCCTGCCCATATGGAACCACTCCACTCTCTAACACAGCTGAGGCCTTGTTGACAGAGTGAACCCACACATGTGCTCTGGGTGTTGCAAATTAGAAATAGGTTGTGTTTACTAAGCAAAGTTGAAACAGGTGGCTTTGAACGTATTTACCAGAGTTCCGGTGGGTTTGTCTAATGCACCCAGACATGAAACGACGCATAGCGACCCCACTGAGCTGCACAGGCCGTCAAACAATTGGCTGAATAACTAATAGGTTGTTCAGTGAGCTGTAAACGTGGAAGTGATATATGACCTGCGTGTATGGAATTTCTGGAGGAGACCACCTTTTTCTTGATCGCCTCAAGCATCTCAGAGACATGAGAATAGGCAAAACATGATCAAATCTTGTAAGCAGGACATGCACTGGAATATTCTAACCTGGCAACCAACCCAACCCCTAATGACAAACAGAGAGACAATCAACTGTATTTGTCACATTTTGATGAGTGGGTCCAGGGTATGGTTAATTTCCTATGAGATTCCTATGACACTTTAAAAGCTCATCGTGAGGCTGATTGGACATATTGAGTTCACAGGATATTATGATATTTGCCTACATCAGCAAACAGTAGGCAAAATGTATGCATCGTCCTCTTCCCTCAAAGGAGCTGGGCTCCCTAACCAGGGGACATCCCCAACTGTATCTTCCTCAGAGACAATGTCCCTAGTACTCTGTCTGTTTGTCTGTGAGGATGTTGTTTGGACAGAGTGCCCAACCTCCTTCCTTTTCTACCACAACATCTGGGTCAGCATCACCCACAAGTCTGTTGCAAATGGTAATGGACAGGACAACCTAAATACAAGCCCCTTCTGACAACACGCAAAACTCTAGTAAAAGGGGTAGGAAATGAGTAACTAACATAATGTAAGTACACTAACTTTTACTGTCCCAACTATAAGGAAGTTATTTGCGATTGGGAAGAAAGCCATCCTCTCTACCTCCCGGTTACTCTTTAGTCAGCCATTAACTGGCTCTGACTAAGATGGCCGGTGGCCTGGAATCCTTCCACGCCACTGTGAACACAGAGCGCCACTCAGGCAGACTTTTCGCAACCCTCTCAGATCCAGGACATGTATCCTGTGGGGTCACAGCGGAGCACAACTTTATCAACCACAACAATCCCCTGATAACCTCTGCCATGGGTCAAGAAGAAAGAGACCCTGGCTAAGGGCCTGTATGCGGGAAATACAATATGCTGCTATGAGTTCTGAGGAAGAAACTGATGGACATTGGGTCTTAGTGGGGTCTTCAGGGATATGGTAGACAGGGCCAGAGAAAGCCAGACAAGGCCATTGGATACTGGTATTGACCCACAGCTGTACGCCCACAGAATACATGAATGATTCAGAGGATTTTCAGAGGCACCTTCGCCTGTACCCACTGGATGTCCCTCCCTCATATCACCTGAGTGTTAACTGGGCACGTCTGGGCAACATCAGTGAAGATAGCTAAGACCTGTGCAATCTTTCATCTTCCTACTTGCTTTATTTACACAGACTCATGTCTCTATCAGTGTCCATATTTCAAACTCAGACATTTCAGATAACAGCAGAGATCCAGTTCAGAGTGTGGTATGAAGTACTGGACCGATACTGATTCTAAATTGTGGACACCCCAGGAGGTTGGTGGCACCTTAATTGGGGAGGACAGACAGGCTTGTGGTAATGGCTGGAGCTGAATAGGTGGAATGGTTTCAAACATATGGAAACCACATGTTTGACTCCGTTCCATTAATTCCATTCCAGCCATTACAATGAGCCGTCCCCTCTCAGCAGCCTCCCCTAGTGATCTGTACTACTCAGCTATTCAATTTTGTTCCACAGCATACACAGGGAACACAGGAGTGGTGCTTATCTTTGGGGAGTGGCCTTTCCTTTGGAAACTGGAACAGAGACACAGCGAGGTCATTTGAGAAGACAGTGTGGTGCCCATCACCTATTGTGCTGTGTTCTGTCATCAATATCCTTATCCAGTGTTGAGTGTTCTGAAATGCTCACCATTCACCACACAGACAGGCCCCCAGCTGCGGGACAGGGCTTTGATGAGCAAGCACTCAAGGACTTAATACAGATAAGAGGGGCTGAATCACTTGCCAGCAGCATATCCCCCTGCATTCCACTGCTGGCTTGCCTCAGAAACTAGGTAGTTAGTTGGTCCTGGTCGGTACCTGGAAGGGAGACAGAACGCTGCTGGAAGGCCAATAGGTGGTACTCTTCCCCCTGGTCTAAGGAGATTCAGTGCCCCAGGGCTGTCTTTCAGTGTCCTGACTAAAGATCCCATGGCACTTATCGTATGAGTAGGGGTGTTAACCCCAGTGTTGTGGCTAAATTCCCAATCTAGCCCTCATACCATCATGGCCACCTAATCATCCCTAGCTTCCAATTGGCTCATTCGTCCCCTTTCCTCTCAACTTTAACTCTTCCCCATGTCCTTGCTGTAAGAGAGTATGTTCTCAGTCAATTTACCTGGTAAAATAAGGGTCAAGAAATAAACCTCAGACTCTAACATCTGTCACAAGATGGATGTCTAGTCTAGAATACCCAGTGGAACTGTAATGTTATCCTATTTCTTGACTGTTATGGCCATTTTTCTTTGACACACAAAATTATTTTGGGACAGATTCCCCAAAATAATTTGGCCCTATCTTATTACAAGCAAAATAGTGCATCACAGACAAATCAAAGTTTCAACACAGTTTTGACTGTTGATCGAGGGAGGCAGCACTGTCACAGCAGCAGTGTTCAGTGTTCCTCGCATGACATTATTTCAATTTATAATAAAAAATTATAACTCCGCGTTGACAGTGTGATATTAATAATTACATTTTGAGGAAGAGCCTGTCTCACCTTGGACACGCCGTCCTCACTCGCCTGAGCTGCATCAGCTGCCACAAGTCGTTGACCGGTGTTGTGGTTGAGGCAGTGCGGCTCAGAAGATCTGTACCGCAAGGAAGCTTCTCCAGCGCGGCCATCTGTCTCTCTATCTGCCGAAGTTTGTCTTCCATGTGATGGTACGGGCTAGAGGACTTGGTCAGATGCGGGCCATGGGGCTCCTGTGGCGGGGCATCCTGCTCTCTCCAGCCGGTGGTCACATTTTGGATTTTCAGATGTCCCAGGATAGCGTGGAGGAGGGTATGCAACGCATTGAAGTTGACAGCTCCAACTTCAGGTGTCCCGATCGACAGGTTCACCAAATCGAACAAACTCATGTAAACTGATATTTTGTCTCTCACTGCTTTTGAGTTAATGTTATTAAAAGGTATTTACGAGGGATAAGATATATCTTCTTCCAATATTGCCATCTTATTTTGTAAAAAAATAAACGCCAGAACGATTCAATTAAATAAAATAAGATTTTTTAAAAGGACAGGATCGAACGCAAAAAAAATTAGAAATGTAAAATTATAGAGAAAAAAATCTCGGATTCTTTTGTACTAAATAAAGTGTCTGCAAATTAGAATGAAATATTCCCTACAGTTACTTTTCAACACCTTTTCGTTGCTACTCAATATTGGTTGTTTCTTATTCCAATGCGATTTCTAACCTTGTTTTAGAAATTGGTTCTAATCTCTCACACCTACCAAAGAACCGCATTGGACGTAATAATGACAGTGAGTACAGTTCCCTTTTGTGATTGGATGTAGCCTCCTTCCATTACACAATAATTGCATCCCACATTGTGACTCACAGCGTCCCTGGTTGCTGAGCAACAAGGCAAATCCTCATCAGGAAGGACAAGAGTTGTGTTGAGAAAGTATGCAAAGCATCACCTGTTCTCACCCCAGGTATACAAAAAGGAGCACACAGACAAGAAAAAAAGGCTCAAAATAACAATTTTATAATAATAAAAATGTAAAAAAACAAGCATGCATATCCTGGTGCCTTTCTAAGTAACTACATTCAGGTATAAAATCTAGTTCATAATCCAAAATACATAGTTATTCCCTCAAAATCCTATTGATTGCCTCACATCCAACAGCTCTGGCTCTGAACAATCTTCAAACTCAGTTTTTCATGTGCCACAGAACTGAACTCTACATTAAGCAATCCCACACAATGAATTAAATGTTAAATGAACTAGACTATACATTTTTGGCAAGGAGGAGCACAAACACTGTAAACTGTTTGTGACCTCAATCGAAATTGCATGTTGAAAATGTAGAACAAAAAATGCTTGATGTTTGCAGAGTGCAAATGTCATTGTTTCAATGTGAGTTCTAAATAAAACCATAGCCTTTTAAACTCATAAGCTCAAGAGTTCCTCAATGTGACATTTTAACAGAGCAATATAACCTAGAGCAGTTTAGACATAAAAAGTCTGGTCTACATTTTGTAATTCACCATTCATCCAACAGCCATGCCATCATCCTCAATACACTATCTATGGCCTTTTGGATCCCACTTTTGATAAAACCTATTGAATACTACAGATACTCTGAAAGTGTGATGCAAATATTGACAAAGAAATTAAATTTAGAGCATTGTTCGACAATTTCGTACAGATATGACTATAACAAAAATAATTTAAATTGCAATACACTAGTGTATATGCGTAATTTCTCCCTTTATGACAAATGCCATCTTACAGGAAATCTAGATGCAGTGGAATCCTGATAACTGCAATGGCTTGGGAGTATTCTAAATGTGTATACTAAATCTGAGCATGCGGAAGTGAAAAGTGTATTTGAACTGATAAACTGCATGTAAACAGAGTTTGTATATTTCCAATGTGCACTTATCAAGAATCGACTGTACTACGTTTTCTTCTTCTATCAAGTAGTATAATAAGATTAATGTCGAAACTGGAAACCTTGGTAGGAATAGCAGTCTAGCCAAACCTTAATCAATGACTACTGCACATTGAAACCAACCAGCTGAACATCTACATGAAGACAGAAGCACAGTGAATGACATGAAAGTAAAGGCTCCTCTGTGCACAACTGACTCACTCCAAGTAAAGTAAAATATACAGTATTTAAGTGTATCTTCCACTTGAAAGGGAAAAATCAAAAGAGCTGTGAATGACTGCTAAAACAGTGTTACTAGTCTCTGCTTATTGGAATCAATAGAGCTGTGAATGACTGTGCTAAAACAGCATTACTACAGTCTCTGCTTATTGGGGCTGAGGTGGGCCAGTCAAACGGTCAGTTGAAGGATTCCAAAGGATAGCTTGGTTGATAGGAAGGTGTTACACCGACTCTTCCCCGGATGACCCGTCCAGCCGTGAATAGCTCCTCTCACCGTGACCCCCTCATCCCCTAGGTTGTCATATGTTGTCATAGTCAGTGTCCCGTCGGCTGGAGACCACCACCCACTCAGCCACGAAGAAGGATAGCGTGCCCAGGAAGCCCACCACAACCATGATGAGCAGCTGCCAGTGCAGCAGGAGATAGTTACTGTAGAAGAAGGCCAGGGCTGCAGTGATGGACTGCGGAGGACAAGAGCACCAAGTTACACCACTGTAACACAGCAACTGTGGTTAGCAAGTATGGGGAATCATCAAGGGATATACCAAGCAAATAGCTCAATGTGATATTTCTTCAAATCTTTCAGAGTAATACATTATCACCATAGACAGCAAACCATCTTGTGTGTGTAGGCCTAACAGATATCAATGTACCTGGACAAACTTGAAAACGGCAAAGGCAGGAGCGCTGTCCTCCCGGAACATGAATCCCACAATGCTCAGCAGTTGGGTGTTGAAGCAGCTGTCCCCCAGGCCCAGCAGGAAGCTGCACAGCAGAGCCACCTCAACACTGAACAAACAACACAACAGGTTAAGCAATTAAGGCAACGCCACCTCAACACTGAACAGACAACATCCCAGGTTCATACAGACAAACCTTACACAATCTGCAGTAACCTGATAAGAGTTCAAATGCAATTATGCACTACTGCTACACTTAACATAATGCTCATGTCCTGACCTGCTGTATTCTTATGCAAAGTACGTAGAATTGTTGTAATAGTAATCTATGGTCATTGTTTTATGGGCCAACTGAGTAAGCCCTGCTGTGTACCTTGGGGTGATGTATGCCTGCAGGTGTGTGCCCTCTTCTGGGGCAATAGGGGCATCACTGGCAATGTTCAAGAAGATCAGGTAAAAGGCCACGAGGTGAGTGATCAGCCCCAGCAGCACGACCGGGTTCCTCCCAAACCTGTTGCACTTGTTCAGCATCCCAAACACGCCCCCTCCTGGACAAACAGTGGCACAGCAAAAACAGAAGCGTCGACTTCCTCGAATCATCAGTCCCTTCCTGTCAACCAGTTTATCTGCTTTCCAAACCTCACGTGTATCATGTGATCCGAAACAGCACTGAAGATAAAAAATGACTTTGACTCACCCAGGATCTCTCCCAGGCCAATGAAAATACCAGAGAGCCCAATCAGACTCTTAGCGTCATTCCCAAATTGAGTCATGGCTCCTATACATGTCCCGTATACCCCACTGTAAAATGTCAACTCTAGGCCTGAAGGTGGGAAAGGAGCAAGAGTTACACACATAGAACTTATGGTTACGCATTCAAACATACTCAATGTCAATTGAATATGCATCCGTTTATATGTCTATACTAGCATCCAATGAAAGAATTTCCTCATGTTGGAAATAGCCCAAACCATTTTTTTCTGAATTATTTGGAATGAATTTGCCCACCTGTGTATGCTATGGAGATACTCAGCAGTAGCATCTCTTTAGTGACAGACAACTGCAACGCTTTTTCTGTAAGAAGAGAACACATATCAGTCAGCTGAGCTCTGGGCCTTTGTTGCTGACATGACAGATTGAAGTAAGAAGCAACCAATGAACTCTGACTCACTGAAAGCATCCAGAGCCTGGGAACCGAGACCTGGAGTCGCTCTGCAAGGAAGTGAAATCCATAAATAAACTTAAGTACAGCCTTTCCAGACATAAAGGAATACAGGATTATCCAGATTCAACCCAGGCCTATGGAGGAATACAAAGTACCGTACATACAACAGCAGGTACAGAACGCACAAACACCATTTGTATGGCATATCTATTAGTATATCAATATTTGACATCTGTATGTATGCATGACAACATGCGCGATTATGGTCAATAAATGGTAGATAAGGAAAAATGTTCTTGTTCTAGTTCACTCTAACGTTAGACCTAGACCACATTTTCCATCCCAGCCTGTCTGCAGACTGCACTCACACGATGATAGGGGTGCTCTCTGTGGACTCAGTCTGCAGCAGTGACTCAGACGCCTCGGAGGGTGTGGCCTCAGGCTCTGGCTTCTGGATCAGGAAGAACAGAAAGCTGCCCACCAGGCTGATGACCGTGAGAGAGATGAAAACCGTCTGGCGATCCTTGTCTAGACACACACACAGCACGCGTCAGCAACTTATGGCCAAAATGAGATTTCCTCATTGTGTCAAGGGAACTTAGGGAATGCTAGATACTATAAAAAGGAAAGGACTCACCTAAGTAGAATACATTCAAACGATATCTACATTGTTATAGTAAAAAGTTAACCAAAACTGATGACATACCTGATATGTGAACGTGGCCATGCCAGGCAAAATAAATATACATGTTCCCAAAGAATAAGCTGCAAAATGGGATAGATACATGTTAGGCAGTCCAACACCATGGATTCAGTACCAGAGTAAAACAGCTGTGGTAAACAGTGATGCAGTCAATACAGTTATGCTGATAAGACTACAAGAATTTCGCTACACTCGCATTAACATCTGCTAACCATGTGTATGTGACAAATAAAATTTGATTTGAAGAATAAGTACCTGAACTGTAGCAAGGCCCAGAAAATACCACTGTTCCTGCCGATGGTGGCATCTGTAGAGTTGATGGTGAGTAGGTTCCCCTGAGCTGTCCACAATACTAGGCCATAGATGGAAAGAGATTGAAAGAGAAAATAAAGAGGGTTATGTGGTGATAGGAAATACAAGTCGTTAATTCTCAAGTAAGAATACCACAGTCTTCTTACTTGCAGCTGCTATTCCAACAACTACAGACGCTGTGTAGAAGCTCCAGGTGTAGGGGTGGATGAACATGGCAATGTATCCACTGATGGAAATAAAACATTGGACAGTATTAACATCACGAATAAGCTAATGAAAACAAGTACGTTATGCACAATAATAGACAAATAAACAGTTCTGTAAACAGGTATAGGCTACAGTGGGTTGATTTAAAGAAAGGTCAAAGGAGTGTGCTCACCTGTATACTAGTCCACTAAAGAACATGGACAACTGGGGTCCTATAACAGCCACTACTGAGGGAGCAATCAGGTTGGATGCAGAGAAAACTCCATAGATGATGGCCATGCTACATGTAAAGACACAACATAGAAAATGTTAGCAACATGGCTACAAGTACAGGCATTTTATTCAATAAGGATGTGTTTGAATTTTTTTAAAGCCTGGTGTTTGCCTGCCACGGGTGGTGTCATTAAGATGTCCATAAAGGCCAACAGCAGCAATTAAAATCACAGACGAGGCCCTACAACACCACAGTCATATGCATGTTATTTACGAAATACCTCAGGAAACTGGGATATTGTAGAGAACTGAAAGTCAACTTTGTTGCCTAAACTGGGCAGATTCAATTACTTGCCTTTTGAGACCTCTTTGAGAGAGAGAGACAGGATTACGCATTTGCAACAGTTCTAATCTATACCATAGGAGCCACATAGGTCAAAATCACAGTATTTCAGCATCACAATGAATTACCTTGTGTATCCACTCCCATGGAATTCAGTACTGTTGAAACTCTTGATCACAGTTTGCTGAAAAAGCATGAGACATAAATAATTGACACCATCAATATTAACTCCCCCTGTAGGTTCCCTACAGTTGTGTGGCTTGAATTTGTATGTATCATTTGTCAGTTCAACCATACCTCTATATTGCCACATGTTTGGAAAGCAGTGAACATGAACATAAATCCAAAACCCAGGATTATGATGTTCAAGAGTGTCTTTCCCTCTGGACCCATGCTTGCTGCAGGATGTCACTGTAATATTACTTGACGAAATGGGATAGTTAAAAAAAACTCTGAAGGGGTCCACAGCTCATCTGAAAAAGACCAGAATCAAAACAACCTTGGTGACAAATCTGTAGAAACGATGTTATGCTATGAATATTAGCTATTGTCAAGACACTAGGTAGGTATATCGAGGTAGATCTGCTATCAAATAATCACCATAGTAAGTATTTCCTTGCTTTTGTCTATTTAGCCACTTGAGAAGAAAACAATTTACCGAGTCGGGTGCTGCACTGTAAAGTCCTTGTTTGTGCAAGCTACATAGTTAGCAAACCAATAACGACTTGTGGAGATACCACCATGGACCCAAATCCTTGAAATAATCCAACAATAATGTACGATACTTTTCCCCTGTGTAGTGTAAAAATTGTCTTTGAATATTTTTCAGTGAGTGACGAAAACTGTTCGTCATGTGAGCTGACATTTCAAGGCGTACAACCCAAAGCCCACTGGGAAACTGAGTTTATTTGCTATAATCTGACGCCAATCTCGTTTCCGGGTCAAAATATTAAAAAACATTACTAAATTCAAAGTATTTTCCATTTGTGTCCCCTCCGAGTAATTTGTATATAATATAATATATTTTGGTGCATCGAATTATGATTTAAAAATGTGTAATTTGAAGATGCGTTGCATTTCCCTCCAAATAAATACGCAGCAGCGTTACTCGTCAACCTCATTCAACGAGGAGGAAGGAGCAAGGGGCAACATCTTGTCCTAACAAATGGTCGGTGCTAAGGAAATCGTCATAAATTTGGAAAGCTATATTGCATTTTTTAAAGAAAAACTCGACATATTGCGAGCAGGTTGATTAAGTACAATAATTTTAATCAAAAACTTTAAGCGGGTGTTGATCTTTCACCCACATTTTCTGGTAGTACTGTTGCGTGTTTGTTAGCTAGGCTAACTAAGGCTCTATCTGCAACATGAGCTATGGTAGGCCCCCGCCCGATGTTGAGGGCATGACTTCTCTTAAAGTGGATAATCTGACGTACCGAACCTCACCTGAGACCCTTCGCCGTGTCTTTGAAAAGTATGGTAGGGTAGGAGATGTTTACATCCCCCGAGATCGTTATACGAAAGAGAGCAGAGGGTTCTCCTTTGTGCGATTCCATGACAAGCGGGACGCAGAGGATGCGATGGACGCAATGGATGGTGCCGTGCTGGACGGACGCGAGTTAAGAGTCCAGATGGCCCGTTACGGACGTCCCCCAGATTCTCATCATGGAGGCGGTGGTGACCGTGGTGATCGTGGTGACCGTCGGCGTGGAGGTGCACCCCGGAGGTACGGGGGTGATGGCCGACGAAGTAGGAGGTAAGAGCTGAGCACATGGTTAAGTAGTTGCTCTAGCTCTCCTTCGATTGGGTCGTTTTTAATTGTTAGCAATGTGATAATTTTTTAATTTACGTTAGTTATAATGTCTAGTGTTTGTTTAGGAACGTGAATGTTGCAACGGTACCTTATGGCCCGTGTTTCGATTATGTAGCGTCAATCAGCCACCATTACAAGTGTGGTTCCTTGACCTGGTAACTTGGCAGCGTTGAGGGTGTTGTGGCCTTACGTTTACAGTTTTTAGATGGGCGATAACTCGACATAACGACCTTACTCTCGTTTCTCCTCACCAGTCCAAGGCGTCGGAGACGCAGCAGATCCCGGAGCAGAAGCCGATCTCGTTCCCGCAGCCGCTCCCGCAACAGCCGATCAAGGTCTCGTTCCTACTCTCGCTCCAAGTCTCGCTCCCCTAAGAGAGACAAGGCCAAGTCCCCGTCCAGGTCCCGCTCCAGATCAAAGTCTCCTAAATCAAAGTCCCGTTCCAGGAGCCACACCCCTGCAGAAAGAGCCTCAAGATCAAGATCCAAGAGTCAGCCCAAGTCACCTGGGGAGAATGGAGCTGAAACCCCATAGATGACTGACAAAATGGTAAGTGTTGTAAATAGTTTGAGGTGAAGTCTAGCGTTACACTAGATTGTATGACTAGCATGGGGAGGATGTGATGCGGGGATATTATGTGTGGGATCGATTTGCACTACGTCTCCCTTTTCCATGGTTATCTGTGGTTAAATAGAATTGGGTTGGTTGTGGGATGTCTTGACAATGTGAACTACTTTAAGTCTTTCCACCTCAAAGTGGTTATGCATATTACTGTAACACTGGGCATGGCAAAGAGGAATGGAAAACTGTCCCATATGGTGGTTGCCTGAAACCCACATTTGATGGATTTTGGGGACTATTCCTTTGTCACAATTTTGTTCTGCCCTGCCCAATGTTCCAGTTCATTATCAGTGTAGAGGAAATGTAGGTCCATTCTTGCATTGTACATATGTGGCATTTGAGAATACATTTTTAACGTAAAAATAAAATGTTCATAAAAAAAATCTGGAATTCTCTCCTCCAAGCTGCGGAATCCTGTTTGCAAAAGAGGAGTTTGAGGCAGTATGAACAGTTAGTGAGCTGGGTGTGTGAGCTGTCCGGGCACCTGCTGCTGTGGGGGTTGCTATGGAGCAGGCCGGTTGCAGGTTGCAGTCAGTGTTGGGGTGGTGTTGAGGTACGTCTGCAGGACAATGGACAGAAGCCTTGCATTGTCCTCCAGGTCATGCTCTCTGCTTTTTGGGGGCAAAGACTTGTGCTCAGGAGGGAACCAAGGTTTTTCTGACTGGTTTCTCATGACAAGATTTCTCATTTTTGTGAAGCCCTGGCGTCTCTTGGCGTCTCTTATCAAACGGGTTTGCATAGCTTTTGATTTGGCTCTTTCTTTCAAATGTAGACTAGTTTCCTACTAATATGGGGGAAATGTGCTATGCACATGAAGTTGGCATTACATTGCCAGCTGATTACACCATACATATGGCCTGGAGGTGTCTCCGTGTCTATCTGAAGGGAGGGGTGTGGTACAGTTAACAAGTCGTCGCCACTTCATTACTAGAGGTTGAAAACAAAATTGAGTTATTTGTTTTCCAACACCAGTTTCTTACATCCTTGTCTTTCAAACATTTTTCAGATGAGATGCCAATGAGGACGTCACACTTCAGACTGAGGACCCTGTCCATAAAATGATTTCTGTGTAAAAGGTTATTGTTGTATCGTGATCGGAAGGCTTTGTGTATTTTTTTTTTTCCTGTTTGTCCAGGCTGCTCATCTTTCATTGTGCAATGTTTAACAAAGAAATAAAAACTATACTTAATGTGCTTTTGAGGTAGATGGGCTAAAACTGATTGGATTTCAATTTGTTGGACTGCATGGCTATTTTAGTTATCTAAAACTCAGTGACGATTTGATGGCCTAGCTTTTACAAATGTTATTTTGGGTTTCATGAAGGCCATTACAGAAGTTCAAATGGATAGGGCTTTTAGAATAAGTATGACAAGAACCAGGCATGGATTTACTTGCAGGTCAACTTGCTATGTAGCGTTGTTTAAATTCATTGACTCTAATCTTCTCTCCTGTATTTTTTGTGCACTAGGCGCAGTTGTGTAGCAGTTGAGTATTGCTGGTTAGCTGTTAAGGTGGCGTGTTGCAGTGCTTGGCTGTTTCCAGTGTTCTCCGGAATGCCCCTGTGGCTACAATGCTGTGATGGTGGCCAACTTAAATGGCTGCTACAAATTCACCATCGGTAGAATGCCTGTCTTTCAACAAGTTCAAATGTTCTCTAATTCAGAGCACTAAGTATGTTGTGCTAATTTTCTTTAATGCATTCTGTCTTGCCCTAATTTTCTTTAATGCATTCTGTCTTGCCCTATGTGCATTCCTTTTCCCCCTTGCAAGAGTCTGTATAGGTGTCTGATGTGAAAGCTAATAAAAATGGTCTTCTAAAACATTTGGGTCATCAATTTATTCTAAACTTTAACAGAACACTACTATACAACGTAAACTATTTTATAATGCATTGAGTTTTGAACCGTTGATCTTGTATTGGGTCTTTGACTATTTGACTTACTGTGCCTTGCTGACACAATTGTCTTTCATTCAGCTTTTCTTGTCCTCAGTTATCATTTGTACAGTATGGCTTCCTGGAAGTGTTGATCTTTGTTGGCATAGAATTTCTCCAGTGGAATGTTGAGACACTTCAAGTTCCATTTCTGCAGCAATGCCTCTATGGACCAGTCGGCACAGACAAAGAAAATCAAAATGGGTAATGTTTACTTGACCTTGACTGACGGTCATGGACTGGTCCTGAAAGGCATATCTTCTCTTGGTAAGTTGTCCAAAATTGGGCCTCAGTGTTTTTCCTCAAGAGGAAGGAGATGGTCAGGACATTTTCAATCTGAAAGTTGTAAATTCACAGTTGCGTTAGATCTGAACGGTCTGCTCAAATTTATCCAAACTAACCGGTCAGTCTGAACTCTCCTTCAGGCTCATAGAAAATGTCTGATCCCAAGATGTCTAATGGGGGGAGGAGCAGAAGGTCTGGGGAGACTTCTCCCCAGGTAATACCCACCACAAGCACATTGGGCAGTTCATTCACTTCACAGGTGTGCCTACAGTTCTCCAGACACTGGAAGTTCTGCACTGTCTGACAAGATCACTTGTGCCCCACACTTTGCTGCCACCACACCAGGTAAACTCACGCCAGCCCCAAGCTGTGAACAAACCGCAGTGCATTCTGATTCAAAAGTTTGTTTTAGAAATAAGTTACACATTTACATGGTAAATAAGTGAATTGGAGAGTAGCCTGATTGTGAATTAGTTTGGTTAAGTAAATTACCTCTCGCACTGTTTTGTGCATCCGCTCCTCCCTGTGTCCACACATTGTGCTAATACCACTGTACAGGGCCATGCATGCATCTCATATTGTGGATCAAGGACATAGTACAGAGGGGAGAAACGACATTACAGTTCACATGAATGTCAACTTCCATTGATTCAGAAAAGTCTCATCTGTACTCCTCTCCAAGGAACTCTGCAGGCTTTCGAGGCCAATTACCACAATGCAGTTGTAGGCGAACAATATTATTTACAGAAGCATTGCTGGTTCCAAATGGCAAAAGTGTACAGAAAGTGCGCAAAAACCTCAGGGATGGAAACATTCAGTGATTGCTTTGGATCCTCGTATTCTTCGAATGTGAACGATTTCTGCACTGTTGGACATCTCAGTTGCTCTGTTTTCCATTTACCGTCCCAATTGTGAGAGTAAATAAATGGTGGTAAAACAATACGTTTACTATCATAAAACCCGTCTCTTCAAAAAAAGACCTGCTTGCGACTGTCTGCTGAAGGACGTGGGAAACTAGGCGTATTCCATATTTTATCCAATCGGTTTTCTCGGATGTATGGCTCGCTAAAATATGTGACCAATGAGCTTCCTACGGCTCTCTGGGTGGGCGGGTTTTAAATTGTAGGGACCCCGGGTTTGGTTGCAAGAGCATTGTTGTAGTTAGCCCCTTAGCTAATTTCATCCGGGCAGCTTCCTCCTCGCTATTAAAAGTGCGCTTAGAACAACATCTTAATTTTAAGGCCAACGTGTCGTGTTTCAGTAACACCAACAAAGTACTCGTATGGAGTTGCTTAACCGTTTAACTTTAACTCCAGACTAGCCACTCAACTAACGTTCTAGCAAATGTGTTTGTCTATGCACCCCAGTCTAGCTAGCTAGCTAACTCAAGTGCCTAAATTCGCAGGAATGAACCATAAAAGTAAGAAGAGGATCAAAGAGGCGAAGCGGAGCGCCAGACCTGAGCTGAAGGACTCTTCAGACTGGACGAAACATGATTATTGCGAGACTTTCGATGTGTCACACCGCTCAGTGAAGGTAAACTGTCGGTAGCAAGTTATCCATGCTAGGTTAGTTAGCCATGTTAGCTCTTTCAACACGTTTCACCTTACAAAACCAGTGCGGATTGTCACGTAGGCTGTTGCTGCTGCACTTTCAGCGCACAGCGGTCTTCATTGGCGCAACTGTCAAATCGGTCAGTCTGGACTCAAACGCTATGCCACAGCCCATAAGGTTAATTATTGACCACATTGGATTGACGGTGTATAGTTAATTTTTTGTGAAATCGTGACATTGTTACATTTGTATTTCATTGAGGCTTACATGTGATTATTAGCCAGTCACCACCAACAGGTAGCCGGCCTACTGACCCATGTTCTCAGACCCAATAGACAGCTGATGATGGTATTTTGTCCACCTCGATCCACTGTTTATATTTTATAAGAAGACTGTAATTGTATTATGTCTGTAGGAATTATAGCCCTTGTCCTCAGAGATAAACAGGAAAGCCCATACCTTTTCCACAGTGTGTCCTGATTAAACACTGTTATATTGACACAATCACTACAACAATGTATGATTGATAATGCATTGATCTTAAAACCAACTTCATTGTTAACTGTATGTTTGAAATAAGCCCACTGGAGGGCATTTTCTTTGCTGCATGTGGGACACTGGGTTATTGCCAAGTGGTTCAGCAGGATATTTGTTATCACAAGAGTTAAGAAGGGCTGCTATGGGTTGCTAAGAATACCCATGACACTCGAAGCTTAGGTAGTTTCAAGAGTTGTCCTATATGTTAACAACTCATCTCAGCATTTTTGTTTCATTCCTTCTCTTTTGGGGTTGAGCTTCTGAACTTAACCTTAAGCTGACAAGGTATACATGTTGTTCTGTCTCTGAACAAGGCAGTTAACCCACTGTTCCTAGGCTGTCATTGAAAATGATAATTGGTTCTTAACTGACTTGCCTAGTAAAATACATTTAAAAAAGGTGACTTTCAGACCCGTCATTCCATGTAAAAGCAGAACAAAAATGCCCATGACCTTTTGTATTCCCTTTGCCCCTGATCAGACTATATCAAATGGTCTTCCTCCGAGTCTACTCCTTAATGTTCCAGTTGGTTGCATTGCATTCAAAAACAGTTGATCTTTTATTGTGATGCAGTTTTGTAAAACACTCAACCTCAATCTGTGAGACCAATACTAGGCCCAATGACTGGGAAGCATTAAGTCAGAAATGACTAGTGTTCCCTTTGAATTCAGTTCAATGTAATTATATTGGTACAAAGGTTATTGATTAAAGTAGTCGTACATTCATGAAATGTAGCCCTCAACCCTCTCTCTTTCACACACACAAACTGACATGAAATATGCGTCTCACAGGACAATGTTGAGCGTGTGGACACCCTGCGTCTCAGCGCAGAGGAGTTCATCCAGCGCTTCGAGAGGCCCTACAAACCTGTGGTGCTGCTCAACTGTCAGGACACCTGGCCCGCCCGCGAGAAGTGGACCATGGAGCGCCTCAAACGTAAGTACCGCAACCAGAAGTTCAAGTGTGGTGAGGACAACGACGGTTACTCTGTGAAGATGAAGATGAAGTACTACGTGGAGTACCTGGAGTCCACACAGGACGACAGCCCACTCTATATTTTCGACAGCAGCTACGGCGAGCACGCTAAGCGCCGTAAGCTGCTGGAGGACTACCAGGTGCCAGTTTACTTTAGGGACGACCTCTTCCAGTTCGCCGGGGAGAAGCGTCGTCCTCCTTACAGGTAAGAGCTATTCTCAGTAACATTGTTAACTAAAATAGCTGCAATATTATTGTATGTTCTGTGAAGTTGAACTAACTCTAGTAACACCTGTCCCTTTATTTTTCTGTCTTTTTTGTCAGATGGTTTGTAATGGGTCCTGCCCGCTCTGGCACTGGCATCCACATTGACCCGCTGGGTACGAGTGCCTGGAATGCCCTGGTGCAGGGGCACAAGCGCTGGTGCTTGTTCCCCACCCACACGCCCCGGGAGCTGATCAAGGTGACCCGGGATGACGGGGGCAACCAGCAGGACGAGGCCATCACCTGGTTTAACGTGGTGTACCCACGCACCCAGCAGCCAACCTGGCCTGCTGAGTTCAGACCCCTGGAGATTCTGCAGGGACCAGGGGAGACCGTGTTTGTCCCTGGTCAGTGGGCTACTGCTGCCATTTTATAGATGTTTGGTCTGTCTTTCACTTTGAATACTGTTTGACTGGAGAGAGTGAAGTAGTTTTAATCTTCAGCGTTGAATCATTTGTCAAGTTCAGTGAGTTAGGAAATATATTATATAAAAGTAGGGTAGAACATACAGTGAGTATGAGAGGTCTTTGATGAGAAGTGATATACCAATATTATGTGCTGTGTGTATATGTACATATACTTGTATATAAACAGTAACAGTAAAAAGTTTGGACACACCTCATTCAAGTTTTTCTTTATTTTAACTATTCTCTACATTGTAGAATAATAGTGAAGACTTCAAAACTATGACATAACACATATGGAATCATGTAGTAACCAAAAAAGTGTTAAACAAATCAAAATATATTTTATATTAGCCACCCTTTGCCTTGATGACAGCTTTGCACACTCTTGGCATTCTCTCAACCAGCTTCATGAGGTAGTCACTTGGAATGTATTTCAATTAACAAGTGTGTCTTGTTAAACATACATTTCTGGAATTTCTTTCCTTAATGTGTTTGAGCCAATCCTTTGTGTTGTGACAAGGTAGGGGTGGTATACTGAAGATAAAATAAAATAGGACAAATAAAGAAAAACCCTTGAATGAGTAGATGTATCCAAACTTTTGACTGGTACTGTATATATATGTGTGTGTGTGTGTGTGTGTATATGTATGCCATACACTCACCAGCCAGTTTATTAGATAAAGTACCGACCCCCTTTGCCTCCAGAACAGCCTGAATTCTTTGGAGCATGGATTCTACAAAATGTCAGAACATTTGTTGCTCAAGTGATATCAAGGGACCCTAACGTGTGGCAGGAAAACATTCCCCACACCAATACACCACTGCCACCAGCCTGTACCAGGCAGGATGGGTCCATGGCCTCATGCTGCTTACGCCAAATCCTGACTCTGCCATCAGCATGACGCAACAGGAGCTGGGATCCGTAGGACCAAACAATGATTTTCCAATTGTCTAGTGTTGGTGATCGCGTGCCCACTGCAGCAGCGTCGTCTTATTTTTAGCTGATAGAAGTGGAATCCTCTATGGTCGTCTGCTGCAATAGCCCATCCGTGACAAGGACCGACAAGTTGTGTGTTCTGAGATGCCGTTCACACCACTGTTGTACTGCGCCATTATTTGTCTGTTTGTGGCCAGCCTGTTAGCTTACATGATTCTTCACATTCTCCCTCGACCTCTCATCCATGAGAGAGGTCACAGGACTGCTGCTGACTGGATATTTTGTTTTTGTCGCACCATTCTCTGTAAATCCTAGACATTGTCGTGCGTGAAAAGCCCAGGAGGGTGGCAGTTTCTGAGATACTGGAACTGATGTGCCTGGTACCAATGATCATACCCAACTCAGTCGCTTAGGTCACTCGTTTTACTCATTCTAACGTTTAATCGAGCAGTAACTTGATGCCTCTCTGCCTGCTTTTTATTGTAAGCCACAGCCACATGACTCACTCTGTAGGAGCGATCCATTTTGTATGTAATAAACTGTCCGGTGATATGTAATGTATGTATTCACAGCTTTTCACTTTCACTATGCAGTTGGGCTATCCTAGCTATCCCGTTTCTGCTAGCTCTCTCCATGAATATCAACAAGAAGTGTAGCCACTCTACACTTTTGCCAAGTGTGTTTACAATCACACTTACTGTGGAGCTCAGTGATCAACATGGTTGCAGAGGTTAATCCAGTGTTACTGACCTACCCTAATACCCTGCACCCTCCTGCGTTAACTGACTAATAAAACAGGATTAAACTCAGTTTCCTTTGGATCTGGTCCAGATCTTGAACTTTTCCTGTTTACTCAAGTTGGAGACCAGAATATTAGGTCCTGATGGCTGAGAGAGTGTATGTGAGGGAGTGTGTTTGTTTCAAGAGCAGAACCCTGTTGGACAGGCTGTTCTGTCTCCTCTGAAGAGGTCCACCCATACCTTTACTATTTCTGTCTATCCACCCACCTCTTCCTCTACTCCATAAAGGTCTTGTAAACTAATGACTAAGATTTTCATCCAAATGTCCTCGGACAGAGTATGTTTTCTGCCATGTGAGAAGGTCAGATGGTGTATTATTGTACTTGGCCATTCTGTGGTTTGGTGATCCGAAACCTAATCCTGATCATCTCTGTTGCTTGTTCTCTAGGAGGCTGGTGGCATGTGGTTCTCAACATTGACACCACCATCGCTATCACTCAGAACTTTGCCAGCACCACCAACTTCCCGATCGTGTGGCATAAAACTGTGCGGGGCCGGCCCAAGCTATCGAGGAAGTGGTATCGGTAAGCACAGAACCCCAACAGCTGTAGGAACACCTCGTGAAAGAAGAAACTTTAAAAGATTTTGTCTGTCGGGAGGCTGTGGAATATGAGGAACAATTCTGCACACACTGGGTTTTGCATCAATGTTTATTTGGACCAATTACAATTTAGCAAGGGTGAACTTTCACCTGGCATCTTTAGAATTTTCGGATGGGAAGGGGTTAGTTTGGTCCATAGATGGCCGAGATGATTATAGAGGAGGGGATGTGAACCTCTAGGGCCTCAACTCGTTTTTTTCATTGTTTCCCTCTAGTCAGGGACTGATTTAGACCTGGGACACCAGGTGGGTGCAATTAATTATCAGGTAGAACAGAAAACCAACAGGCTCCGGACCTCGTAGGGTAAGAGTTGAATACATCTGGTCTATAGGATCTGCCCTGGTTCTGTCACTCTCACTAGGCCAAACATTTCACGACCACCCGCTCCCATCAAATCCAGTAGCTGGTCAGAGGGCAGCATTCATGTAAGATTTGGTTCTGGGCTTCCAAACTTATGGGAACCAATAAAAAGTGTGTTGGCAGGTTCTGTAAAGAATGGGTCCTGCCCGCTCTGGCACTGGCATCCACATTGAACCTCTGGGTACGAGTGCCTGGGATGTGTTGGTGCGAAGGCACAAGTTCTGATAAGGTCTCGTTGCTCCCACGAGACCTGGGAGCAACGAGGCCCAAAAGCCCCAGTCCATACATTGGGCAACATTTTCGTGGTCCAAAGGGTCACTGATTTGTGCAAAACTACTGCAAACTCATTTATAATCTGGCAGTGTAATTTAATTTGTAACTTCAACAATGTGCGTTATATTGTGTGATTATTTAACTAGAGTTTGATAACCAAGCAATGCATAAATAGTCGCCTCCTATAATGGACCTTGCTGAAGAGATGTTTCAAATTAAATCATACTACCAGATTTTTGCAAAAATGTCACCCATAGCTGCCTTTGTAGGTACCTCAATGGGAAAATACATTGTAGAAGAATGGCCTCTGATATTCCTTTACATGGTATTTAATGATAATGTTCTAATATATTTGCACCCAGATCCACTAACTTTCACAAGGAGGGTATTTATTTTCATACATAAAATCTCTCTTAGTATCCTGAAGCAAGAGAGGCCAGACATGGCTACCCTGGCAGACAAAGTGGACCTCCAGGAATCAACTGGCATCGCCTCGGACAGCTCCAGTGACTCTTCCTCCTCCTCTTCCTCCAGCTCCTCTGACTCAGACTCAGAGGTACATCCCGTTCCCTCAAAAAACACACATACAGTGTGACATTCACACATGGATATACAGTAGCCCCCTACTCTAGGGACCCCTGAGCTGGGTGTAAGATAGAGGCCAGCAGGCACCTGTTCACGTGCGGGCAGATGTCAAGGGGTCTGCCACACATGTGAAACGGCCACACATACTGTAAGCCACACACGTCCCATCACTCTGAAATGCTGTAATGCAAAGGTCCTGTCTCTCTCACTACTGCATGCAGGCAACAACATGCCATGATGTTACATTTAGAAGGCAGTCAGAGATGATGGAAGAAATTACAAAGACTTACAATGAGCATATATTACATATATATCCCTGCCTTACCACGCTCCTTCCTCTATAATGCCTTTCATGTTAAGGCTATATTGTTCCCTCTAAGTGGTCCTGAGAGATGTATCCAAGACCTTCCCCGCCTCTCTGGTTTGCCCCTCTCCCCTACAGGCTGAGTCGGGCTCGGAGGGGGATGCCATGTCTCACAGGCGGAAGAAGAGGAAGACGTGCAGTATGATATCCAACGGAGACAGCAGCACCAAGGACGACTGTGTCAGCAAAGAGCGCAGCTCCTCCCGGTGACCCCCTCGTTCCGCCCCGCCTCGCCAAAAGGCCACACCCAGGGGGACTCTCGCATGAAGAGCGGCCAATTTGTTTGTTTTCATTTGTGTGTCTCCAAAGGAGAGTCTGGTGGCCCTCTGTCAGTCTGTTGGATAGATAAGAGAGTCAACCTACCCCTAGGCTGTGATAAAGGAGATTCCCCCTGAGGCGTGGACCTGCTGGAGGTTTATCTGCCACCGCTCAGCTTCTAGTCAAACGTCAATCTATATTGCTGTTGCTTGTGGGGTGTGGGAAGAGCAGTATTTCAGTGCGAGGGAGGGGTGCTGACCTTTGGAGAGAGGTGGGCTGTTGCCTTGTACACCAGGTACTGGGTCTGAGGCAGGGAGCCTATCAGGCTGGCCTGTCTCCTCTACAGTGCCATGGTCTTATGTTGCTCAGTGGGGAAAAGTTTTCTATTCACAGTGAGATGATGGAAGAATGGATAGATAGGTGTGCTTTGGATTGACTTTACTTTGCAGTATATGGGATGTCAGTTGAGTTTTATCATGGCAGAGTTAACCATCTAGATATTAAAGGGTACTGTGAGTTTTGTAAGTTGATACTGAATGACAGGGTAAGGGTGGAGGGAGATGCTGCCTTCTTAGACTGCAAAAAAGCCACTGATTTCATATTTTTTATTTAACATTTCTGCTTTCATCCTCTGGGCTTCTTTTGCTAGTAACAGTTGAACTGGTATGCGTATGTCCTGCAATCAATACAGTTAATTCAGTTTCAGTTAATTAAATTAAATGGTTAGCAAATCAACAGGTCACCATCCAGTCAATACCATTTAACAGATCTAGAAAGCAATGAAAAGATTGCATTTCTCTTTCATATCATATTTATCTGCTGTTGGCATCTGTAATGCACATGTGTCTAGTGAAACAACAGCTTTTTCAAGACTTAGCCCAAGTCATCCAGCAACAACTGTAAATGCCAGGGGATCCCCACCTGACTTAGATTTAGCCGGTTCAGCTTGACATTCAAAAGCTTGACCTTTTAGGAGGAAATTTCTTATACTACACTCCCTTAGCTCTAGGTTGGGTAAGATGAATCACTCTCAGGTGCCACAAATGAATGTTGGGCTATCAACAACAAAATTCCACCCAAGAAACAACAATAATATTGCCTGGTTATGTCATGTTTCTATGACTTTAATTATTATTATATATATTTTTTAATTGAACCTTTATTTAGCTAGTTAAATCAGTTAAAAACAAATTCTTATTTACAATGACAGCCTACCCTGGCCAAACACGGACGACGCTGGGCCAATTGTGCGCCGCCTGGTTGGATCCGAACCAGGGACTGTAGTGATGCCTCTTGCACTGAGATGCAGTGCCTTAGACCGCTGCACCACTTGGGATTAATTTAATTACGTATGGGTAACTCACACAATTTTCAAAATGGTATGATAACAATTGTTATTGTTTCTCGTGTAAAAGTGTGCCCTTTGCTGCTATATTAATTAACATTTTTAAGATGAATGAAATCAAACTATTCAATTTATTTGACATTACACAGCTATACTGTACATCAGGGGTGTCCATTTTTCCGAAGAACGATCTCAAATGACATGCCTAAAACCAAATGGAAACTTTGTAGAAATTATAGTGGACATCAATTTATAGTCTCTAAACTCTGTCCAGCTTGTTAACAGTCATCGAAATGAAAGCTAGACAGTCGGGGAGCATAGAAAATTTGATGGATAGAGAACTATTTTTTACCAATTTTGACAGCAAGGAATATAACCAATAGAAGTGGACCTCAGTGAAGACAGAATGTGGCCCTTTGGGGCAAAATGAGTGTAACACCCCTGTTGTAGATATGCTGGTTTCCCAGACCCAGATCATGCCTATTCCTGGTCCAAAAAGCACTTTCAGAGAAATCTCTATCACGGTTGCCTTTTAGTCCAAGATTAGAATGAACCTCTTTCCACAAAAGGAGCCCTAGGTGTTTGATCTTGTGTTCTCATTCTGAGACCCCATTTTATATTCTCCATCACATACAGAAGGGGGCACCAATGCCAGAGTTCTCACACTAGCTTGGCACTAGTGTGTAGGTTACAGTCTAGAAGATACAGTTGTGTTGAAAGTAGAAATGAGGGCTGGCACAGCTGGCACATCTTGATCTTATTTATCTGTGTAGTACAGCTAAGGGGGTTTGTGAAATGTTGCAAATACATTTTATGTGAGGGGATAGGTAGATATTTTGGACAGACTAAATTCATGGTTCTTTCCATGTGGCTTCTAGGTTATGTGGCATATGCTGCTCTACAATGATTCAACTGCTTTGTATTTTGTTAGTGTAAATTCAAACAAAAGCAACTAGCTATTACATTACTGTTATTCAGCAAATACAAGTTAATGTCTTAAATGCAGATTCTGCTTGTATAACTTCGTTCTGTGGGGTTAACATGGAGTCAAGTGAATACTGTTTTTTTGTGCTTTAAAATGTGGCTTTGTCATCTAAAATGATTGAAAGTACTTTGAAATATGCGAATTGCTGTATGTCTGTGCAGTAGGTGTTTTCCACTGTCTTTAGACAAAAGTGCCTATAAGCACCAATTAATACTGTCATTGGTCTACAGATGAGAGGTTGTGTTGCTACTTGTGGTCAATGCGTCTGGTGTTTGCACTGTTTTTAACCCATTAGGTGCTCACCTCATGTCAAGCATTTAGCACTATTACGATCCCTGGGGTCGGTCACATAGTGCCTTGGATCCGGGGAATGGTGTAAACCAGGAGCCTACGTGGGTACATCTCAGTGGTCTAATGTGGCTTCCTTTGGTCAACCTCTTCCCTTCAGCCGCACTGATCCAAATCTACAGGACTGGAAAAAGGAAGCCCTCTATTAGGGTTCCGTCATATTGCTTTCACCTATCCCGTCGGTCCAGATCAGGCCTTCACCTATCTTGTCTGTCCAGATCAGGCCTTCACCTATCCTGTCTGTCCAGATCAGGCCTTCACCTATCCTGTCTGTCCAGATCAGGCCTTCACCTATCCTGTCTGTCCAGATCAGGCCTTCACCTATCCCGTCGGTCCAGATCAGGCCTTCACCTATCCTGTCGGTCCAGATCAGGCCTTCACCTATCCTGTCTGTCCAGATCAGGCCTTCACCTATCCTGTCTGTCCAGATCAGGCCTTCACCTATCCTGTCTGTCCAGATCAGGCCTTCACCTATCCTGTCTGTCCAGATCAGGCCTTCACCTATCCTGTCTGTCCAGATCAGGCCTTCACCTATCCTGTCTGTCCAGATCAGGCCTTCACCTATCCCGTCGGTCCAGATCAGGCCTTCACCTATCCTGTCTGTCCAGATCAGGCCTTCACCTATCCTGTCTGTCCAGATCAGGCCTTCACCTATCCTGTCTGTCCAGATCAGGCCTTCACCTATCCTGTCTGTCCAGATCAGGCCTTTCACCTATCCCGTCGGTCCAGATCAGGGCTTTCACCTATCCCGTCGGTCCAGATCAGGGTTTTCACCTATCCCGTCGGTCCAGATCAGGGTTTTCACCTATCCCGTTGGTCCAGATCAGGGCTTTCACCTATCCCGTTGGTCCAGATCAGGGCTTTCACCTATCCCGTTGGTCCAGATCAGGGTTTTCACCTATCCTGTCTGTCCAGATCAGGCTTTCACCTATCCCGTCGGTCCAGATCAGGGCTTTCACCTATCCCGTCGGTCCAGATCAGGGCTTTCACCTATCCCGTCGGTCCAGATCAGGGCTTTCACCTATCCCGTCGGTCCAGATCAGGGTTTTCACCTATCCCGTCGGTCCAGATCAGGGTTTTCACCTATCCCGTCGGTCCAGATCAGGGCTTTCACCTATCCCGTCGGTCCAGATCAGGGCTTTCACCTATCCCGTCGGTCCAGATCAGGGCTTTCACCTATCCCGTCGGTCCAGATCAGGGCTTTCACCTATCCCGTCTGTCCAGATCAGGGCTTTCACCTATCCCGTCTGTCCAGATCAGGGCTTTCACCTATCCCGTCTGTCCAGATCAGGGCTTTCACCTATCCCGTCTGTCCAGATCAGGGCTTTCACCTATCCCGTCGGTCCAGATCAGGGCTTTCACCTATCCCGTCGGTCCAGATCAGGGCTTTCACCTATCCCGTCGGTCCAGATCAGGGCTTTCACCTATCCCGTCGGTCCAGATCAGGGCTTTCACCTATCCCGTCGGTCCAGATCAGGGCAGATAAAGGAGAATGATGAGAAGAAGCCATTTTAAGATATTTAGATGTACACCCAGACATACCTTGACGCTAACCAGATCAAAGTTAATAAATTATTGATGGGTTAATAAATTATTTTTTCATGCAGCAACGTGCTAGTATGTTTCATTCTACATATCCATAGTTTCATCCCAATTTATCAGAATCCCTTTACAGATTGTTTATAGATTTCCAACTAAATCAATAAATTGTTCAACTAACTATCCAAAACCATTGGCCTGTCCTTACCTTAACCCCATATCAGTGGTGTTGCAGTTGTTAGTTTAATAGTTTTAGTATCTGTAAGATTACTAAACTGGTACCTGTGATGGTAGTTGCCAAAGCAAACTCTAGTGAATCATAAATACTGAGGAAGCAGTACGTCACTAGTATGGCTGGCTGGAATCTGCCTGTGATAGTGTCAAATTGGGCAGGGCATTTGGGAATGGGATATTCAGTGATCTGAGTACACACAGTTTGTTTTCATGGACATTGCGAACATCGTAAGGGTAATACAGTGCCTTCGGAAAGTATTCACACCCCTTGACCTTTTCCACATTTTGTTGTGTTACAGCCTGAATTCAAAATGGATTACATTTACATGTGTTTGTGACTGGCCTACACACAATACCCTGTAATATCAAAGTGGAATTATGTTTTCAAAATCTCTACAAATTAATTTAAAAAATGGAAAACTGAAATGTCTTGTCATTAAATATTCAGCCCCTTTTATTATGGCAACCCTTAATAAGTTCAGGAGGAAAAATGTGCTTATCAAGGCACACTATGTTGCGTGGACTAACTCTGTATGCAATAACAGTGACTACCGAATTCTGTAACCCACACAGATTCAAGACCAGGGAGGTTTTCCAATGCATTGCAAAGGACACTTATTGGTAGGTTGGGTCATTTTTTTAAATAAATAAAAATTAAAAAACACATTGAAAATCGCTTTGAGCAAGGTGAAGTTATTAATTACACTTTGGATGATGTATTAATACACCCAGTCAATACAAATATACTGTGCAGGCGTCCTTCCTAATTGAGTTGCCGGAGAAGAAGGAAACCGCTCAGGTATTTCGCCATGAGGCCAATCGTGACATTAAAACCCCCTAGAGTCTATTGACACACCGGTGTGTCAATCTAAGTAACATAATACAAAAATCCTTATCAAAATCTGTTTGGTTAAGCTAGAGATATGTTTTTTGCATGGGCTGCGTCTCAGTCCACTGCATCCGCCTTTGTGGCCTTTCCACATCTTCGGTTGAAAGTGTCAGAGCTACAGCTCAGTTCATCAGACCAGAAAACGTCTGTAGCATCTGAATGGTTTGGCCTACAACCAATGTTCCCTCTAATTGTTTTCGGCACTGAGCAAATTTCAGGTCTGCTGAGTACAAACTTGAACATTGTGAAAGTTCTGTGTAAACTTCCGGTGTGCGTTTACTGTGAACACTGAGTCTGTACCCACTTTAAGTGGATACAGTAGGCCTACCAGAGTGGCCTATCATAATGTAGGCCTACCAGAGTGGCCTATCATCAGAAACAATGGAGAAAATGCATCCCGTAACATTTGAACATGGAAATAGCTATCATTCAGGCTGCAGTAGCAGCCAATGTGTGGTGTTCATTGTAGGCCTATATTCCATGAGACTTGGAAAAAAAACATGCAGGGCTTGACATGAATTTCTTTAATGTCCTTCAGACAAGGAGGTGACTGAAAATGTTGTGTTTGATGCAAGGAACCACTTTACAAAATAAAATGCATTATTATTCCCATACTGTTATTACAAAGAACCAGTCAAATTATGCTACCCTCTGCCTTTTGGGTACTTATTCAAGCCTGTCTGAAAATACAACACTGCCCCTTTAAGACAAGAAAAAAGCTATTTACTTGACTCACTTTTCAAAGATGATTAGAAATGCACACGTGTTGTGTTCTTGTAGGAAGCAATCACTCCCCCATTGAAAATCATCTATAACTGGGCTAATAAGTCACTATCAATGGGTATGAACAAATGTGCACACGTGGTTACATGTAGCTCTCGATTAAATCTCAAAACAAGCACATCTACTCATGACCGCTCATGTGAATTATTTCTGCCACCCACATACAGGAAAACGGATCCAAATTAACATTATTATGTACTCCATCACTCATGTTATCTACTTGATTACATGTCCATGTGGGTTGTGTTATGTAGGTAAAACCTCTCGTTCTCTCAAACAGAACATAAGTTCTGTGAACATAAGTTCAATCATTAGAAACGACATGGACGAGACAGCCTACAGGGAGGAGGTGAGGGCTCTCGGAGTGATGTCAGGAGAATAACCTCAGACTCAACATCAACAAAACAAAGGAGATGATCGTGGACTTCAGGAAACAGTAGAGGGAGCACCCCCCTATCCACATCGATGGGACAGCAGTGGACAAGGTGGAAAGTTTTAAGTTCCTCGGCATACATATCACTGACAAACTGAAATGGTCCACCCATACAGACAGTGTGGTGAAGAAATTTGGCTTGTCACCTAAAACCCTCACAAACTTTTACAGATGCACAATTGAGAGCATCCTTTCGGGCTGTAACACCACCTGGTTCAGCAACTGCACTGCCCACAACCACAGGGCTCTCCAGAGGGTGGTACGGTCTGCACAATCCATCACTGGGGAGGTGGATATGAATAATACTCTGAGCAAAAGAGAATGTTTTGGGATTTTCACCCTCCAGAAATTATTCCTGAAAGGTCTTAATGGTGAAATGACCATGCATGTTATGTTGTAAATGTGAACATTAATTATTGCCATAACTTCAGATTACTCTGACATTTTTTCTTGCATTGTACCAAATGATTTATGAAAACTTACTTGTCCTCATTGTGGTTTTATAGGCTTGTATAATATGTTTTATGTAGAGACTTTATTAGAATAGTTATGAAATGCACATTGTTATATTTTGTAACACTTGCTTATTTTCCCCCGACTCCAACCCCATTTTATGCATTGGACCGATGTGGATGGAGCAATGTCTACATAAGGGTACAAATTGTAAACCCTCACAAAAGCTCTGATAAAGGCCTTGAGGCCGATACGTAAAGCTTAATTAATAAAGAGCAGTGATACTAGCAAGAGTGGTGTGCAGGTTTCTTCTTTTTTCTCACCTATCAGCTGGTTCATTCCTACAATGTGGTGACTTTTGAACCTCGTAACTTTTGAAAGAAAAAATGAAATGCAAGTATTCTATCAGAAAAGGGAAATATTTGACTATTCGAAAAAAAAAACATATTGGTCAAGCTCAGGCACATGTAAGGTGCATAATCCTAACAGGGTGGGAATTTGGAGCCTAAATTAGCCATAGCTCTTTGAGTGAGAAAGATTGAGCTAGCATAATTGTGACCACTTGAACAGGATTTTAACTTCTCTATCACACATTTTTTAACATTTAGAAATGTTGCTAAATTTCTCTGTAATTTAGCCCAACAGGGTGAAAATGTATGAGTGGGACATACAGACTAACATGAAATGTGGAAAAATATATAAAACTGAGTGTTTATATTCATTTAGCTTTGCACCATTGTTTTCCCACCAAAGACATGATGACACTTCCTGAATGTGGTGTCATTGTAGGAAGTTTTTTTTTCTTAAATGGAGAATTACAACAAATTAACAGGGTGGAAGGTAATATCAGGGACACAGAGAAAATATAAAATAATAATAAATACAATAATCATGAAGAAAACTTTATTGATAAGAGAGAATATAACTAGGACTATAAAATAATGGAGGAACATTTTTAAATATGTTATGGCTTATACTGTATTTTTTGTGGAACTTGATGAACAACACCTGGGGTCATGGCAAACACGCTTACCTCCACTGAAACAAAGTGTTCAAAATGCATCAAATTCTCTTTCAATACCCATATTTTTGTGTTTTTAAGGTAAAGGACACCTGACCTTATATTTAAAGCCTTGTGGAATCCACATTTTAAACTAAATAACAAGTATTATTTCCTAGGGACAGAAAAGGAAGGTAGTGCAATGTAGGAATGACCCAGCTAATACAATCATATGAAAATTGCTGTTCAAAACAACTGGAAACTCGGAACTCTTCGACTTCATTGAGTTCAAGACAACTGGGAAAAAACGTCTGAGAAAAATTGTTTTCCAGGTTCCAAGTTCTCTTGAAACCACCATTATAGCAAGCTGCTGCACGACAGCACAATCTATGACGTTGCACGCAAACATTGGTTGATGAATGCAACGTCTGAACAGGGGAACGCGACCGAAATTACGCTCAGCTTTATAGCCTGCGTTTGCACCAACAGGTTTATACGATTGTGTTTAGTGGAAGCGCGGTGAGATGATCTACAGTGCGCGCGGGACTACACTGACCTACACACCAGCTGGCATCTGCAACAAGAAGGATAATTTTGCATGTACACATACAAATACTATTTATTACATTTGCAGAAAACATAGCAATTGTCAAGTGAACCTTAAATAATTCTACCATCATGGAACTTGACGCGTCTATCATTCTCCCTGCGCTCTTCTTTACCATTCTTGCTGTTGTCTTGGCAGCCAAATTCATCCCCAAAAAACAACCAGAGGAGAAGAAGAAGAGGGTTAAAGTAGGCAACGGAGACGACATTCCACCTTCCAGAGCATTGGCACCAGCAGTAGCAATACTGGAAGTACCAAAAATGGAGATAGTACCAAAAGTGGAGGTACCCCCACAAGTGGTAGAAACTGAAGTTATACCCGAGCCAGTAACAGTTGCCCCAGTAGTTGAAGAGATCAATGTTGTAGAAGAAGAGACAGTTAAAGAGCCTGAAATGATCCCTGAGGTTCAGGTAAGATATTCTGTTTAGCTTCATTGACCTGTTGTGAATAGTACATCTGGGCATTGGTCATTATTTGACTAATTGGTTTGAAGATGATGAAGTGACTATTTGGCAACTCTCCAGAACTTCATGAACTGACTACAGCTTTTGTTGCATAGTATCTGGCCAGAAAACACTGCAATTACTCAACTTTTAAATTTAAGGTATTCGAAATCAATATCGTTTTAAATCCAATTTTGTGTAAAGTTGTGCCATTCACGCACTGCTTAAGCATGTCATTTGCAACATCAATGTATTTCTCTTGCAGGCTATTTCACATCAAATACGAATTCCAACAAAAGCTGTTGTCTCTTTTGATAATCTAACATGAAATGTGTTTATTCAGTTAATACATCCTTACATTTCATGCTGGATTTAAAATGAGGCCAGCTTGTATTGTCACAGAAGGGAAAATGACAAGGAAAAACCATCTGTGTCTCCAAGGCCGTTAATACAGTACTTGATTTATAATGCCCATTTAGCTAATGACTGTGTTATGTGCGTTCCAGAGCCAATGCTCTAAAGCGCACAATAAGCCGAACTGAATGTACCCTGTCTCCCAAGGGCACTCATCATTTTGACCCCCATACCTGCCCCCCATGTATACTATAGTGCAATTGACCTTTTCCATCACAGGCCTATATGAGCTTTAACCTGACACACACGTCACAGAGAATACATTGGAGACACCCTCTATGTTTGGTCCCAAACATACAGTATTTTCTATATTTAATGACCGTGAGGTCAAGAGTATTTGGACAGTGACACATGTTTTGTTGTTTAGGCTCTGTACTCCAGCACTTTGGATTTACAATGATACAATGTCAATGAGGTTAAAGTGCAGACAGTCATCTTTCATTTGAGGGTATTTTAATCCATATGGGGTAAACCGTTAAAAGATTACTGCACGTTTTGTACACAGTCTCCCCATTGTGGGGAACCAAAAGTATCTGGACATTGAAGTCATCAAAAGTTTAGTATTTGGTTCCATTTTTCTAGCAAAACAATAACTACATCAAGCTCGTGACACTACAAACTTGTTGGATGCATTTTCAGTTTGTTTTGTTTGTGTTTCAGATTATGTTGTGCCCAATTGAAATGACTGGTGAATTAATACTGAATGAATAATGTTTGTTACTTTCTCAGAGGCACAAAAATAATGCCCCAAGACATGCAAACCTCTCACCATTACCAATAACAAGGGAGGTTAGCATTTGTTTTGGAGGGCGGTATGATATTTATACCTCTGTAACTTTCTCACTCATTATTATTCATGATTAGTTCATGATTATGCGCAATCATGGGAGCATCCACATTAATGTAGAAGTGTTCAGAAACATATTATATTCTTATTTACAATAAATATGACTCCAAAATGACACAATACATTATTTACCATTAGTTTCTATTTTACAGCTTCTTCTGTAGTATTTATGTTTATGCTCCTCTTTGTTAGACTGACTTTATCACTATGTTAGTGGCACCATGCCATCTAATTTGGGGTGGTTTGTGTGTACATTACCACCTGCTGTGTATTTTGCCGCGCTCACATGCTCCACATGCTAGTTGGAACTCAGACATTTCGGACTTCCTAACTGGTTGAACGCGGCACGTGGATAACTACAACCAGTTAGCAAGTCGGACATTTCTGAGTTTCCTAGTTAGGGCTAGGATGTGAATGCAGCATTACTGTCTGAGCTGTACTATTATCTTTATTTTTTACAGTTGCATTTAAAGTGCACATTTAAGAGTGCTCTCTCTCTCTCTCTCCTCCCTCAAGGTGAAACAATCAATCAATCCAATTAATTTATAAAGCCCCTTTTATATCAGCAGATGTCACAAAGTGCTTATACAGAAACCCAGCCCATACAGCCTCCTCTGTTATGAGAGACATAACTTCTCTCCGTTGCCTGCTATATGGGACCCAGCCAAGTTGTGCTGCTGCAGCCCTGGGGCTGGGGGAGCTCACTGGCGAGTCTACATACAGTATGAATGGCATGGCACCTCGTGTGGCTGGCTTTCTGAGGGGCGAGATTAGAATAACATGTTGTCTGTTTTATCACCATTAGCGTTCACATTAATGATCTGGGGCTGGGCTCTCATTTACTACATTAGAAAACCACCATGTACTGCTCCGCTCTGCACAAATTTGAAGTCTAATATTATCTACAAAACGTGTGTGCATGTTTTACCGGTTTCACATCATTCATCTGGCCTCTCATCTACCAGGTTGGTAGCTAACCTGCACTACTCTACTCTGCAGAAATGTAATACAAACTACATATTTACATTTTAACTGGAGGTGTAGAGTTCTACAATCACTAAACCTTTGCTCTGCGACCAAGGCTACATCTTGGAGCTGTGGAATTTGGGGCTCCTTCCTGTGCTGCTTGCTTTGCTAAAAGTGTTCCCTTATCATTACCCCAACCCTCTCTCCTCCCCTCTCCTTCATTCCCTCTGTCTGCTCATGGTTCTCCTGTATGTCTGTGTGTGCTTAGCAGCAGAGGCATGCTCTGTGTCACGTCCATAGTTCCTTCTGTTTGAACTTCACATTTCTGTTCCTTAATCTTCTCTCACTATCACTCACCTGTGTTGTTTTGGGTGTGGGGGTCAGTGTAAGATGCTCAGAAATGTGTGTTACTGTCCCCCTTCTCAAACCCTATAGACTAGTATAGACCCTATAGAGCAGCCACTATAGAGCAGCCACTGACAAATGTAAAGAGAAACATTAAGATCAGAAGCCAACCCACAGTCATTCTTCCATATCCTCACTATACTCCATCAACAGTATTGAACAGTACTTTCTCGATCAAATGTTCAATTACACATTGCCAAGACAGAGTACTGAATATTCAGCAGTCTTTTTTAGCTTGTTATGGGTTGGGTCTGCAAACCTTTTGAACGGTACCCTACACCTATAGTAGTCTGTGAATATGCCACATGTTATCGTGGCCCCGTCAAAACCAGAAAGGAAACAATCTCCACTAAAGCCCATTATTACATACTCAAGCTGTAGCAGTGTTGGAACATTGTGTGTGTGCGCACACGTGTCATGGAGGAGCACACAGTATAACATACATACATGTACACAGACATGTCAGCCTATAGTGACCAATCAGGGGCCATGACTTATTAACTCCCAGTATCCAGGCCCTTTCAAGTCAATGTCTGCATTGTGTTCTGAGATTAAGACTTCCCCCTTCTCTCCTCAATGCTCCCCACTTAACTATCTGGTGATATATGCACTCTATAGATGTGTATATGTGTCAGGGTTGGCCTTAAGGTAGCAGAGATACTGTGGTATCCTTCTGGCTGAGATTGATGAGCAGTAAAACAACATTCTTGTTTTACATGTTCCAATGGCTGCTACACTCTACACCCTGCCCCCATACCCATTCTTTCTTGTTCTACAGTCAGAAAGAGTTAAGCTAGCGTTCTCTGCCTCAGGCTTGAATGTAATCATGTTAATCAAGTGTTGTATTTGCTCGCCTCTTTTAGCGATACATCTTCCATTAATTACTGTATCAGGGAGGAACAACACAAATGTTGATTGTGTCTTTTCACAAGTGTGACTTTTTTGCTTTATTTATATAAACATGTAAAATACTCAAGAAGTTGTTTACAAACCCAAAATGAGTTGCAGATGTTTTTTTCTCTCTGCACCTTCCATTCTAACCTCTTCCATCGTGCTGAAACACACTATAAATGGGAATGTGTCTGGTCCTGCTCGCTAACTCACTGCTCACGCTGGAGAAGGCAGAGATACACAGGCAACAGCTGGAGCCAGCTGTTCTTTAGTCAGATGCAACATGGAGGACACTGTAGTTTGCTGTAGTTTGCTGTCGAAGGCTGTTAACGTGTTTTGTTGCAGGCAAAACATTCTTAGTATATAAGGGCCAATGTATGGTACTCTTTGAGTGCTCATTGGGTAAATCCAATGTTTGTCAGTTGTTGTCCCATGAGGGCAGTTCATAAGTAAATCTTAGTTATGTGTATAGTACACAGACTATAAGAGGAGACTAGGGAGTGTTTCTCAGAACATTCCTCAGCTCTCTGCTCTCTTGTGTGTTCGTCAGACTCCTAACAGTAGCCTGTGATGGAATCTGCAGGGCTGCTTACTCATTGGTCAAGCTCTCCACTGACCTACCTGTCTTGGTATTTCCCCTTGTTTCTCTGCCTACCTACCTCTGCATGCACGCTGGAGCTACAGTCTGCTCTGGGCAGACTGTTGTCCTTCCCTTTCCCAGCTGGACTTCACAACCAGATCCAGACAGGCACCCATCCCCATGAGAAGACAATGCCATGGCTTCAAATCACATTACAACTGCTAATTCCCCTCTGTAACATGAGCATTGGCCCATGACAAGAAGTTGGCAGTTGGCACTGACACTGTAGTGGGCACTGACTCCCTCTCTCCCCAGCTTGACTCACCATAGAGCTGAAACCCTGGTGTCTTTTCTGGCCATGTTGGGCCCTGCGCTGTGCACTAGACAAGTCAACACAGAGGAATGGAGGAGGTCTGCCCAGTGCCGGAGTGAGAGGGGGAGAGAGGAAGCAGTAGGGAGTCATTTCCATTCTTAAAAGGTTAGCCAATCCCCCAGTGAAAAGCTAAGAAACAGCAGCTCTTTGTAAATTCATTGGCCAGGCCTGCACAGGCCTCTTGGCAGGTAGTTCCTCTTAAAAGCTACTGTCAACTGCAGTGCTGTATACTGTATGTCTAAACAGTACAGTACATGCTTTCTATACAGTGTTGGTCATGGTGGGTTGAGCTGTTTCCTATAGAAGTGTTGCTGCTCTGGCTCTGAGTATTGTTCTGCCAAAACAACAGATAAACTGTATCATGTGATTCACTCTTTTGATTGCCGTCATGTGGCCTCAATCATTGAGGATGTTCTTACTTAATAAAAGTCAGCTGTTTCGGATAACAGAACAAGGGCTAAACTATTGTATAATTTTAGTAATAATAAAACATATTCCAAGTCAATAATTATTCGTGAGAATCAACATTTGGACTCAATTCAGAGCCAATGACATGCTGAAATGAAACCTCACCCACGGTCTCCAGTCCAGTGGTGATGTCATCGATGGCACAATGGAGTAGGATCTCATTCCTGCAGGCCACCACAGCACACTGTGACCATTGACTGCCAGGACACAAAGCTGTATGTGTTTGCCTGTTAACAACACCTCTATTAGCAACACCCTATGGCTAGCTCTGCACTTGAGAGTTCTGAACACTAATTGGCTTCATGCTACCCCTCTGGATGTTCCTCTCTGTATAGCTCCACACACTGTCGAGGTATGTCTGTCGTTGTTT
Source organism: Oncorhynchus keta (assembly GCF_023373465.1). Lineage (NCBI taxonomy): Eukaryota > Metazoa > Chordata > Actinopteri > Salmoniformes > Salmonidae > Oncorhynchus > Oncorhynchus keta. Next base: position 21,064,972 of record NC_068425.1, on the reverse strand, counting down.
CATTCATTGGTAATATCAGCCACCGATAAGGCAGTGGCTTTGGGGGAACAATGTGTCTGTGTGTATGCAGAGACACAGAGCAGGGGTGGGAGGTTGCTGAGACAACAGGGCACTGTTCCACCCCAGATGCCTTGGCCCATTGCCCTGAGCCTCTTTTCAGGGGATAGTCTGATGGACAGCAACAACATGACAGACAGCCTGGTACCCCCTGGTCATCTCAATGGAGGAAGAGAAGAGAACTGGCATGGACAATGTAAAGGAGAGGGTACAATACACCCAAGGGGCTTCAGCTGAATTCTCAGCTGATGCAGTCTTGATGTGGACAGTAAATACACAAAGTTCATCCCGCTACATCAGAGGTGTGGTATCAACACCACCCTTGCCCACCACCCACTCAAGGGGCACGGTAGCACTATAAGTTCCCTGGGGGCGGCTAGAATTTCACTTGGCGGGCCAAGGGCCCTACCCCAACAACTCTTAAGAGGTTCTCCAGTGAGACCAATGCAGTTTATCACCCTTCTGTTTATTGTTGCTATAAAGGTAGCCACGTTATTCAGTATCCACTTGCAGAGAGGTATCATTCTCTTCTGCCTCCTATGCACGGACCAATGTTGCAGATGGCAGGTATCAGGTGTACACAGCTATGCAGCGGTCTATTTACCACCACAAACCGATGCTGGCAGTAAGACCACACTCAACGAGCTGTATAGGACCATAAACAAACAAGAAAATGCACATCCAGAGGTCGGCGTTTCTCGTGGCCGGTGATTTTAATGTAGGGAAACTGAAATTCATTTAATTTTTAAAAAATTGCACGTCACCTGTGCAACTAGAGGCGGCAAAACTCTTTATCAGAAACGCATACAAGGACCTCCCTCACCTTCCCTTTGGCAAATCAGATCCTGACTCTATCCTCCTGCTTCCTGCTTTGAAACAAAAACTAAAATAGCAAGTACTATTGACGTACTCAATACGAAGGTGGTCCGATGAAGCGGATGCCATGGATCACAGGCAACATCCGCACTGAGCTAACGGTAGAGCTGTCGCTTTCAAGGAGCGGAACACTAATCTGGACACATAGGAAATCCTGCTACGACCTCCAATGAGCCATCAAACAGGCAAAGCATCAATACAGGACTAAGATCGAATACTACTACGCCGACTCTGACGCTCAATGGATGTGGCAGAGCGAGCCAATTATTACGGATTACAAAGGGAAACTCAGCTGTGAGCTGCCCAGCAACGCAAGCCTACCAGACAAGCTTAAATGCCTTCTATTCTCGCTTCGAGGAAAGCAACACTGAAACATGCATGAGAGCATCAGTTGTACCAGACAACTGTGTGATCTCGCTCTCCGTAGACGATGAAAGACCATTAAACAGGACAACATTTACAAGGCCGATGGGCCAGACAAAGTACCAGAACGAGTACTCAGAGCATGCCCCTCAGGAGGCTGAAAAGATTTGGCATGGACCCTCAGATCCTCAAAAAGTTCTACAACTGCACCCTTGAGAGCATCTTGACTGGCTGCATCACCGCTTGGTACAAAAACTGCAAGGTGGTGAGTATGGCCCAGTACATCACTGGGGCCAAGCTCCCCGCCATCCAGGACCTCTATACCAGGTGGTGTCAGAGGAAGGCCCATAAAATTGTCAAAGACTCCAGTCACCCAAGCCATAGACTGTTCTGTCTGCTATCACACAGCAAGCGGTACCATACACTGCTGCTACTGTCTATCTACCCTGTTGCCTAGTCACTTTACCTCTATCTATATGAACATAGCTGCCTCAATTACCTCATACCTCTGCACATGGACTCAGTACTGGTACTCCCTGTATATAGCCATGTTATTACCTCATACCTCTGCACATGGACTTGGTACTGGTACTCCCTGTATATAGCCATGTTATTACCTCATACCTCTGCACATGGACTTGGTACCGGTACTCCCTGTATATAGCCATGTTATTACCTCATACCTCTGCACATGGACTTGGTACCGGTACTCCCTGTATATAGCCAGGTTATTACCTCATACCTCTGCACATGGACTTGGTACCGGTACTCCCTGTATATAGCCATGTTATTACCTCATACCTCTGCACATGGACTTGGTACTGGTACTCCCTGTATATAGCCATGTTATTACCTCATACCTCTGCACATGGACTCGGTTCTGGTACTCCCTGTATATAGCCATGTTATTACCTCATACCACTGCACATGGACTCGGTTCTGGTACTCCCTGTATATAGCCATGTTATTACCTCATACCTCTGCACATGGACTCGGTTCTGGTACTCCCTGTATATAGCCATGTTATTACCTCATACCACTGCACATGGACTTGGTACTGGTACTCCCTGTATATAGCCATGTTATTACCTCATACCACTGCACATGGACTTGGTACTGGTACTCCCTGTATATAGCCATGTTATTACCTCATACCACTGCACATGGACTCGGTACTGGTACTCCCTGTATACAGCCATGTTATTATTACTCATTATTGTTATCAACTGTGTATTTATTCCTTGTGTCACTATTTATTCCTTGTCACTATTTCTAAGTAAGCATTTCACTGTTAGACTACACCTGTTGTTTGCGAAGCATGTGACAAATACAATTTGCTTTGATGTGCTCATGCTGTGAGGTCATGGCCCATACACGCTAAGAAAAAAAGGTTCTACCTGGAACCAAAAAGAGTTATCCTATGGGGACAGCCGAAGAACCCTTTTGGAACCCTTTTTTCTAAGAACGTACTGACCCAAAATGACTGAGTGCATGTCAGTGGATGCCACATTTACAGAGGTCAGTCAATGTCACTGTATGAGCTGAGTGAGGGGTTAATTGGACAGGCAGTTGTTAACAGGGCCCTAAATCCTCTGCAAGCCATCCTACAGCTCTTGGACTACGTTTGGTGTCTGGTTGGTACAGACACTTGAGGAGCCTAAGAAATGAATGACTGATGCAGAATGGAATCATGACCTCATACACTTCTACTAGAGAGAGAACTCTCTGACCAAATTTGGAGATGTAAAAATTGAGTATTGGTGATGATGTTTAATCTTAGACTTACAAAATGTGAGCAATGCATCATCTCATTCTAAAGCAGTGGTATTCAGGGTCAGGGGAACTGCAGTGGGATTTTTGAGATCAAACTGCAGAGATCAAAATGCAATGAATGGAAGTTTATTTGTTAATATAAAATCTACATTTAACGATTTTAAGATTGTGTCATTAGATTTGTGCTAGGGTGGGGTCGAGAGAAATTCTGGCCCAAAAAATGTGGTCCCCGCTGAAAAGGTTTGAATACCATTGCTCTAAAGGGATTCTATAGACCTACATTCAGCCCTATTATGACCCTGAATAAGATAGCTTTTGTGAATGTGTGAGTTGGGTCCTATGCATGGAGTATTTTGGTGTTTAATAGCTGAGGAATTCAGTGGCAGAGGGGAAGAGGCTGTTGGTGGGTAGGTCTGCTAAATGGATTCTATTCCATTGGTTGGGTGTGAGTAGTCTAAAGAGAGCCTAACCCCTGAGCAGCCATGAGACACAGTTGGGCCTGGTAGAATCCATGCCCCTGGGCTGCTCTGTCTACTACCATTTGCTACTGTGGTGGGTTAGTCGACATGTCCATCGTCATAAAGTCTGCTCCAAGAGGAGGGGTAGGGTTGTGACACAGGTGGCCATGAGCTTCCTCTGCTAAATTTAATATACACTTTTTAAAGTCATGTGGCCAATTTATATAGACACAAATATGAACAGCCACAGGCAGAAATGTCAACAAATCATTTAATATTTTGATTAAATCACCTTCAGCTTCTTTCCTTCACATTGTCACTTTGGTCTTCTACATTTGGAGAATTTAAAACTACTTTAGAGCTGGACTTTACTGTAAATGAGCACTCTACATACTCTTAGTTCTAGGCTTTAGCCATTGTTACTCTGATCAGAGATGACAGGAGGCCTCTGGCAGCGCGTCAAGCCCTGAGCCCACTGTGTCCCCATATGTGACCTCACTGTCTCTCTGTGTCCTCACTGTGAGATTAGTTCTACCAAGTATTAGACACCAAAAGCATGACAATATATTTTTGGTGCGTGTGTATGTGTGAGTTCCTGCAAATCCAGTTCTGTCAGGGCTAGGGAACAGTCTGGAGAGGGAGGGGAGGAGATGGATTGAAGGGGGGTTTATTTGTGCCTGTGTCATTGGCAGGCGGCATACAGAGAGGACAAAGCCACTAAACAAGAACCTGAGAGAGAGCTGCAAATGACAGCTGTCACTCATAGAAGAACCATGACAATGGGTCAAGAGGTTATGACGTCCACAGGGCTCTGCAGTTGAGTCAGCAATTTGTAGAGGTTTGCACAAAATATGCAGGTTTTACATTTCAGCATGTGAAGGATTATATTCTGGGTTATGTCCCTCCAGCACCAATTTAAGAGCAGAAAAAAAGCATTTTCTACTTTTTATAGAATGTGGGATGCGATACTGTTTTAAGTATATGGCTATATTTCCCCACCATAGACCTACTCCTTATAGACTGGGGCAATTTGGATACTATGGGGGTGTCTTATTGCTGTCTTTAGTGACAATTTGACAGACAATCCCTCTGTATTTTTGCATGAGTTCTGTTTAGTGGTTCTATTCTTGGCCGTTTCCCAAAGTCAGTACTGGTTGAGCTGATGAGTTCTCATATACAATCACTGGCCTCAGTCATCTCAGTCTTATATTCCCCAGGAGGCTATGCATGACGAACAACACTCATCCGTTCTTATTGTTATTAACGTGAGCAGTTGGTTCCACTAATGTCCACGACGCCAGGACAGCGGAGTCAATCACCACCTTCCGGAGACACCTGAAACCCCACCTCTTTAAGGAATACCTAGGATAGGATAAAGTAATCCTTCTCACCCCCCCCCTTAAAAGATTTAGATGCATTATTGTAAAGTGGCTGTTCCACTGGATGTCATAAGGTGAATGCACCAATTTGTAAGTCGCTCTGGATAAGAGCATCTGCTAAATGACTTAAATGTAAATGTAAATGTAATGTAATTGTCTCAGGTACTATAGAAACAAGTCTAGCCTAAAGCTCTGCTATATTTAGAACCTCGGACTGCTAGGTTGGGAATACAACACAATTCCCTATTAACCTCCATTAGCCGCTACACTGACCATTGAAGGCCATTGGAAAACAAAGTCATGTTCGTGGTCAGATTTTTTGCTCAATATTAATCACAATTCCATTGTTTTAAACAGCATTTCAGGTGTACAGTAGATTATATCTGTTATACACTTTGTCTCTGCAGGCTGTGCCAGAGCCCGTGCCAGAGCCTGTGGTTGAGCCAGAACCCGTGCCTGAGCCCATCCCTGAGCCAGAGCCCATCCCAGTCGTTGTTGAGGAGCCCATCCTTGACCTCATTGCCGAATCTGTGGTGAAGGAGGTCCCCGTCAGAGAGCCCACCCCTGAGCCAGCAAGGGAACCCAACCCCAAGCCAGCGAGGGAACCCACCCCTGAGCCCATCTTCGTGACAGAACCAGAGGACCTTGAGAGCAACGGTAGTATGTTTTAATATCTGTGGGTACGGTCAGTCGTCCGAAAGCAGATCAAGTTTGACTCCCTGAATGGATTGACATTAGCAATGACTAACTGCATCAAACCAACCTCAAAGGGCCCTAATGCATTAGCCAGCATTAACCGGATGCACATCACTGCATACCGAGCAAATCCTCATTTAAACTGGATCTGGGGTGGCTAGCAGATACACTGGCTTGTATATACGCCGTGGGGGTATATCCTCCACTGACACACCACTGACTTACAGTCTTGAGACTTGCCCTCCTTTCACTGGAACTGAGTCGTGCATTCAAACCAGCCACCATTTTGTCTTTCAGTCAGGTCTTTTCTGATCCCTCGAGGCCCCAGGTCTCCATTGAGGCAGGTCTCATTGTGCCATGATGTCATGGATGTGCCATGGATGTCATAAGGTGAATGCACCAATTTGTAAGTCGCTCTGGATAAGAGCGTCTGCTAAATGACTTAAATGTAAATGTAAATGTACAGTAAGTGTTTCCAGGTGAGAGGTCAGGCCTCCCTGGAATACTGTACAATACAACCACACAGAGCCACACAAACACAAGAGCTTTGTGCCTACATGGGCTTTTATACTGTCACGTATATATCCGCCTCCTTTTGTTACAAATTATTTGTAGACTGTATATTGACCGCAAAAATCCCAAACGAATACTATATCATATTTGACTAAAACATAATAACATAGTATATGATCACATAACTGTATATATCTCTATTATGCGTGGCAATACTTTGGAACAGATTTTCAAAATTAAAATAACTTGGAACTGATTTGCAAGTCCAACAATAAAAAATTAAATATGTATTTATTTATTTATTTATTTTTGCTAAAAAAAACTTGGGTGGCCAAATAAAATCACCTGTGGGCCAAATTCGGCCAGAGGGCCACCAGTTGGGGAACCCTGCCTTACAGTATATCCTCACTGAATAGCATACTGACCACTGCTGCTGCTAGCGGGCAATCATCACTGTGTGTGTGTGTGCAGGGGAGATAATTCCAGGACAAAACGTATAGTAAAGCTGCCGTTTTGCATGTTGAGATGGTAAAGGGGAAAAATGTGGACTTTGAGGCCAAATTTGATCTCATGTCTCCACCTCACCAGCAGTTAACTGTTGATTGACAGTGAAACATGAGTTTCATTAAGTGACATGGATGGATGATCGCTGTAGGGGAGTTTGGTTTTTAGAACAAACTGGTTAGCAAGGAATGTACATTGATTATACCAAACATTAGGAACACCTTCCTAATATTGAGTTGCACCCCAACCCCTTTGCTTTCAGAACAGCCTCAATTCGTCAGGGCATTGACTCTACAAGGTGCTGAAAGCGTTCCACAGGAATGCTGGCCCATGTTGACTCCAATGCTTCCCACAGTTGTGTCCAGTTGGCTGGATGTCCTTTGGGTGGAGAACCATTCTTGATACACACAGGAAACTGTTGAGCATGAAAAACCCAGCAGTGTTGCAGTTCTTGACACAAACCGGTGCGCCTGGCACCAACTACCATACCCTGTTCAAAGGCACTTAAATATTTTGTCTTGCCCATTCGACCTCTGAATGGCACACATACAAAATCCATGTCTCAATTGTCTCAAGGCTGAAAAATTATTCTTTAACCCGTCTCCTCCCCTTCAGCTACACTGATTGAAGTGAATTTAACCAGGGACCTTAATAAGGGATCATAGCTTTCACCTGGATTCACCTGGTCAGTCTGTCATGGAAAGAGCAGCCATTTGTAATGTTTTGTACACTCAGTGTATTTATTGCTTCATTTGAAGTTGACAGTTACCTAAGGACAGAAAATGAACACTAGTTCACCGTAATGCAGTTCCATGGAGCTACAAATATGTAAGGTCTTAACTCTCGTCATCCTATGATCATGTTTAAGATCTCTATGTTGCCTTTCAGGTGTTACATGAAACACCACATTACATTTAATTATTGAGCTTGTATCTTCTTGGTAGAATGGACTCCTGGGAAAACGGATCAGTGTCTCTTTCACTATCAGACCAGTCTATGGGATATGGCCTGGTTTGTACCGCTGTCTGTATCAGTAAAGTCTATTCCTCTAAATGAGAGACAAACTGGCTCACTAAGACACAGGACTGTTGGAGTCTGGTTCCACCGATAGCACAGGGTTGTAATGTCACTCTGTGTACTGTAAATTGAATCAGTGACGTTGGCACACATAAAAGTGAATCAGCCACCTGACTCTGAATTTAATTACGGCCACACGGTCACTCTTGGCTCTGTTTTGACTGTACTCTACTACTGTGTGTCCTTCCTGTAATCCTGATATACTGCAGCAAAAACAGGACTGTAACTAACAGCCACAGTGATCCCATAGGACTTAGAAATCGTCCAAAAATTTGTGTGTGTGTGTGTGTGTGTGTGTGTGTGTGTGTGTGTGTGTGTGTGTGTGTGTGTGTGTGTGTGTGTGTGTGTGTGTGTGTGTGTGTGTGTGTGTGTGTGTGTGTGTGTGTGTGTGTGTGTGTGTGTGTGTGTGTGCGCGCGCGTGTGAACATGCATGTGTGTATACTGTATGTATGAATGATGTGTAAGTGTGTGTTGACCATGGTCCCTCCTGTTTTCTCTGACGTGGCATCAGCTGAGGAGGTGCACTTTACCCCAGGAATGAAGATTAGCAAGTTGGAGAAGATGATGACCAAGGAGGAGATGGAGGAGGAGCAGAGGTGAGTGCCCCCCTCTCTCTCCCTACTGCCCCCCCTTCTCCTGGCACTGTAGCATGACTCTAGTTAACCTATCCTCCTACTGCACGCCAAGGCAACCACCTTCTTCCTCCCTCCCCTATCCTGTCCTTGTGTGTTGACCTGGCATTTAGGTGCTATGACAACATCTATGACAACATTTACCCTGCAGATCAGAGGGGGTTGGTCACAGAGTGGACAGTTAAACCAATAACCCACCAAAGCAGTGAGGAACTTTCCAGACTTTGTACCTGTAGCTACTAACTCCCTCAAAAGAAATGTAGACTTGAGACATCCCACTGGGCACAGACGTCAATTCAACGTCTATTCCACATTGGTTCAACGTAATTTCATTGAAATGACGTGGAAACGACGTTGATTCAACCAGTGTGTGCGGTGGGATGTTCTGTATCTTTATAGGTCACCAGATTGTAAAATAAGATTAGTAAACTTCACTGAAGAAAATTGAGGGTCACTTAAGGAAGAAGACAAAAACAACAACAAAGTCAGCTTGTTTTGAAGCCTAAAGGTTACTGTTAGTTTGTAATGCTAAACATCATCCTACAGACTGTGGTGAGCTTGTGGTGGGAGGCTGGCATAGGGAGCGAACAGCCTTTCTCTCTCTCACATCCTAGGGCTTGAACTTGCATAAGCAGAGGGAGGGAGGCCTTATGTGATGTAACCCCTCAGGATGCCTCCTATCTTTTGGTTTAGCCAGTCCTGTTCTCTGCTAGTGGAGTGGAGCCTGGGGCCCAATGCTTGCTGGGGGTTGGAATGACTTCGTGAGCGAGCGTGCAGGGGGCGGATGTGGACTCTGTTTAGGGGTGTGACAACAAGGCAATAACATGGATTAATAGCAGCACTTACCGTTTTGGGGGGGGGTCCCCAGTTTCTATAGCGAGGGGAGTGGATGTCTTAAACGCCATGTGATTGGTGGCTTGTGCCTTCTAACACAGGAATTTAATCAAGGTCTTAAAATATCTGCCAAGCTTGGCTCTGTTGGTTTGTTATGTTCCCATGGAGTTGTGAGCTGCGGAAGAAGAAGGAGGAAGGGAGGAAAGGCATGTGGGCCCTGAGTTTCAGGAATGTTTTTCTTTGTCTTTTTTGGGGAGTATGCTTCCACTCTTGTTTGAAGCCTGAGCAGTGACTCATGGTTTTAAATGACCAACGATATATTAATACATCTTTATACGATTAACTATAGTCCCATTACAGCCCCAAACTCAGCTATATGTTACTAAATCCCTGTGCCTTGTACCCTGTGCAGTTCACTTATGTGTTTATACACAAGAGCACAGCATGTACTTGCTCACCACACCAACCGTTGGGCCTGAATTAACCTCAACCACAGCTTTGGCCTAAACTTGACTTCATAAAGCTCAGTGCAATGCTTTCCTTTTGGCACTAGGTTTTATGTGGAAAAGATGTAAACATGTGAAACCTATTTGCATTGCCATAAGTGCCAAAGTTGGGGACAAAGCTGTGGTTAAGTTGTCTGTTTCTAAGATGTGGAATTGTGTAGAGTTCTGTGCAGCTTTCACCCTGCCTTTATCTTTTCAGGATAGAGCTCACACCTGACTTTACCTCTCTATAAGCAACATCGACAAGCACACTGTGAGTTAGGAAGGATTATGGGTAAGGTATCATTCAAATTTACCCCCCCCAGAGCCTCTTATCCTCTCCCAAGTCTCAAAAAACCACCTCACCTCCCTCCTTTCTCCTCTCACCCACTACCCAGGGTGTGACACACTGTGTGACTGGCTCTACATCACTGGTGAAGGGCAGAGCCATATACAGTACATATGTACAGTGCCTTTGGAAAGTATTCAGACCCCTTGACTTTTTCCACATTTTATTACAGCCTTATTCTAAAATAAATTTAAAAAATACAATCTACACACAATATCCCATAATGACAAAGCAAAAACAGTTTTTAAAATTTTGTTGCCAATATATATAAAAAACTGATACCTTATTTACATAAGTATTCAGACCCTTTGCTATGAGACTCGAAATTGAGCTCTGGTGCATCCTGTTTCCATTGATCATCCTTGATGTTTCTACAACTTGATGGGAGTCCACCTCTGGTAAATTCAATTGATTGGACATATATTGCAAAGGCACACACCTGTCTATATAAGGTCCCAAAGTTGACAGTGCATGTCAGAGCAAAAACCAAGCCATGAGGTCGAAGGAATTGTCCGTAGAGCACTGAGACAGGATTGTGTCAAGACACAGATCTGGGAAAGGGTACCAAAACATTTCTACAGCATTGAAGGTCCCCAAGAACACAGAGGCCTACATCATTCTTAAATGGAAGAAGTTTGGAACCACCATGACTCTTCCTAGAGCTGGCAGGCCAGCCAAACTGAGCAATCGGGGGAGAAGGGCCTTGGTCAGGGAGGTGACCAAGAACTTGATGGTCACTCTGAAAGAGCTCTAGAGTTCCTCTGTGGAAATGGGAGAAACTTCCAGAAGGACAACCATCTCTGCAGCACTTCACCAAGTGGCCACTCCTCAGTAAAAGGCACATGACAGCCCACTTGGAGTTTGCCTAAAGACTCTCTGGTCTGATGAAACCAAGATTAAACTCTTTAGCCTGAATGCCAAGCGTCACTTCCGGAGAAAACCTGGCTCCATCTCCACATTGAAACATGGTGGTGGCAGCATCATGCTTTCGGGATGTTTTTCAGCGGCAGGGACTAGGAGACTAGTCAGGATCGAGGCAAAGATGAACAGAGCAAAGTACAGAGAAATCCTTGATGAAAAATTGCTCCAGAGCGCTCAGGACCTCAGACTGGGGCGAAGGTTCACCATCCAACATGACAATGACCCTAAGCTCACAGCCAAGACAACGAAGGAGTGGCTTCGGGACAAATCTCTGAATGTCCTTGAGTGGCCCAGTCAGAGCCCAGACTTGAACATGATCGAACATCTCTGGAGAGACCTGAAAGTAGCTGTGCAGCGATGCTGCCCATCTAACCTGACAGCGCTTGAGAGGATCTGCAGAGAAGAATGGGAGAAACTCCCCAAATACTGGTGTGCCAAGCTTGTAGCGTCATACCCAAGAACACTCTATGCTGTAATCGCTGCCAAAGGTGCTTCAACAAAGTACTGAGTAAAGGGTCTGAATACTTATGTAAATGTCATATTTAAATGATTTCTAAAAGACAGTTTTTGCATTGTCATTATGGGGTATTGTGTCTAGAGTGATGAGGGGAAAAAAACAATGTAAAACATTTTAGAATAAGGCTGTAACGTAACAAAATTTGGAAAAAGTCAAGGGGTCTCAATATTTTCCGAAGGCACTGCATATATGACTCTGGTGAAAGCAGTGTGTATCAAAGCATTCACCCATTTACTGATTACACTAGTATGACATCACCAACAGTGTACCTTGACACCAGGCGATTGGGCTGTAGGTTATTGTTTTTTTGTCTTTGAAGGGACCTGTTAGCCACCGATAGGCTTCCACTGATGTGGTAGAGCACATATCTGGGCACATTTTGGCAGAGCTTGCTTTATCCTTTCTATTTTACACTTTCTGTTTGATCCCCGCCAACAACCACCAGAACTACAGGGCATTCGGAAAGTATTCAGACCACTTACCCTTTTCCACATTTTGTTACGTTACAGCCATTCTAAAATGTATTAAATATTTTATTTTCCTCATCAGTCTACACACAGTACCCCATAATGACAAATCGAAAGCAGGTTTTTAGACATTTTAGCTCATTTATAAAAACTAAAAACAGATACCTCATTTACAATTTAATCCATTTTAAAATAAGGCTGTAACGTCACAAAATGTGGAAAAAAGTCAACGGGTCTGAATACTTCCCGAATGCACCGTACATCACTTCCCTTCACATCTCTTCCCATCCCCGCATCTACGTCCCCCTGTGTCTTCAGACAGTCTAATCTCCTGGAGCTTCAGGTTCTATAAGGATACAGTTAATAGGTATCATATGCTGGTGTCTCACGGCCATTGAAAACAAAGGGCCCTGCGATCATGGGAAATACTGCACTGGGGCACCAATGTTGGTGATCATCAGTGCTGCAGGGGAGACTCCACCCCCACCTTCTATCAATGCTGGTGCCAGAGGGGAATCTATTTGGAATTGGTTGGTGGTGTGTGGCACCTGCTAAACAAATGCATGAGAGAATCAGTTACTCACTTACTGCACACCCAACATGGCTGCTGTGATAGTATTAAAGAGTTTCATAATTTAATGGTTGGGTGGGACTTTTATCAGGACCACTCTGATTTTAGGAGCCACCTGCAAAATTTGAACTAATCTTGTGCCAACAGCTGTGCTTGTACACACTCAGGGGGCCTTGCAGTTTTGAAGTTGAATTATAGCTGAGCCCTGACCCTTAGACCTTTGCTGCTATACCATTGGGCCCTCTGCAGGCAATATTGAGGTAGTGAGACACTTAAATTGGGGATTTTTTTTTTACTGTGTCTATGTGAGCAGAATTGCTTTCACTATAATTGCATTTTTATTCCAGATGGTGACAGCATTTGATCAGTGTAGCCCGAAAAGGCAAATCAGGCCACTATTTGCAAGCCATGTTTATTGTCTCTACTTGACAAATAAAGATCAACATTATTATTGCATTAAGGCTGACTCACTGGAATATAGGTATCTTCCCAACAAATGTTTTGCTCATAAACTGTTTATGTTCAGCCTACCAGTGTCTGTAGGTCTATCTAGAATGTGTATTACTGTATGCCTGTAATATCTCCAATTACAACATTGTTACAACTAGGGGCAACCTAGACTCAGGGGTAGACGTTACATAGTCAATGTAAATCCGGGACACTCTAATAGTATGATAGAGTATCCCGGATTTAATTTGTAGATGTCCACAATCCATTTTGTATGATATGTTAAGAAATTTTAATTCGTATGATACAGTATGTTACGAAATTGCTAAACCTATGATATGTTACGAATTGCACTTTTTTTGTGGCTAACGTTAGCTAGGTGGCTAACGTTAGCTAGGTGGCTAACGTTAGCTAGAAAAAAATGGTTAAGGTTAGGTTTAGGAATTAGGTTAAAGGGTTAGTGTTAGGAGAAGGGTTAGCTAACATGCTAAGTAGTTGCAAAGTAGCTAAAGATTTGCGTGGGCTAAATCAGGGTCACACAGACTGTTATTGGTAGTCTTAAACAAAACTACTTTGACACCAAAGTATTTTAAATAATGATTTAACCTTTATTTAACAATTCAGTTAAGAACAAATTCTTATTTACAACGACGGCCTACCGGGGAACAGTGGGTTAACTGCCTTGTTCAGGGGTAGAACGACAGATTTTTACCTTGTCAGCTCGGGGATTCGATCCAGCAACCTTTCAGTTACTGGCACAATGCTCTAACCACTACGCTACCTGCCGCCCCAAATATACACCTCACACACATTGTTATGGGCTTAAAAAATAAGATGCCTGTACCATGTCAGATATAGAGTTGAAATGTATAAAGTTTTGAGTTTGCATCCCAATATTGCATTTTAAATCAATCAAATCCAATCAAATGTTATTTGTCACATACACATGGTTAGCAGATGTTAATGCGAGTGTAGCGAAATGCTTGTGCTTCTAGTTCTGACAATGCAGTAATAACCAACGGGTAATCTAACCTAACAATTTCACAACAACTACCTTATACACACAAGTGTAATGGGATGAATAATATGTACATAAAGATATATGAATGAGTGATGGTACAGAATGGCATAGGCAAGATGCAGTAGATGGTATTGAGTACAGTATATGAGATGAGTAATGTAGGGTATGTAAACATTATATTAAGTGGCTAGTGATACATTTTTTTTTTTACATAAATTTTTCCATTATTAGAGTGGCTAGAGATTGAGTCAGTATGTTGGCAGCAGCCAGTCAATGTTAGTGGTGGCTGTTTAACAGTCTGATGGCCTTGAGATAGAAGCTGTTTTTCAGTCTCTCTGTCCCTGCTTTGATGCACCTGTACTGACCTCGCCTTCTGGACGATAGCGGGGTGAACAGGCAGTGGCTCGGGTGGTTGTTGTCCTTGATGATCTTTTATGGCCTTCCTGTGACATCGGGTAGTGTAGGTGTCCTGGAGGGCGCAGATAGTTTGCCCCCGGTGATGCGTTGTGCAGACCTCACTACCCTCTGGAGAGCCTTACGGTTGTGGGCGGAGAAGTTGCCGTACCAGGCGGTGATACAGCCAGACAGCATGCTTTCGATTGTGCATCTGTAAAAGTTTGAGTGCTTTTGGTGACAAGCCGAATTTTCTGAGGTTGAAAAGGCGCAGCTGCGCCTTCTTCACCACACTGTCTGTGTGGGAGAACCAATTCAGTTTGTCCGTGATGTGTACGCCGAGGAACTTAAAACTTACTACCCTCTCCACTACTCTCCCATCGATGTGGATAGGGGGGTGCTCCCTCTGCTGTTTCCTGAAGTCCACAAACATCTCCTTTGTTTTGTTGACGTTGAGTGTGAGGTTATTTTCCTGACACCACACTCTGAGGGCCCTCACCTCCTCCCTGTAGGCCATCTCGTCGTTGTTGGTAATCAAGCCTACCACTGTAGTGTCGTCTGCAAACTTGATGATTGAGTTGGAGGCGTGCATGGCCATGCAGTCGTGGGTGAACAGGGAGTACAGGAGAGGGCTCAGAACGCACCCTTGTGGGGCCCCAATGTTGAGGATCAGCGGGGTGGAGATGTTGTTTCCCACCCTCACCATCTGGGGGCTGCCCTTCAGGAAGTCCAGCACCCAGTTGCACAGGACGGGGTCGAGACCCAGGGTCTTGAACTTGATGACGAGTTCGGAGGGTACTATGGTGTTAAATGCTGAGCTGTAGTCGATTAACAGCATTCAAGAGGTATTCCTCTTGTCCAGATTGGTTAGGGCAGTGTGCAGTGTGGTTGCGATTGTGTCGTCTGTGGACCTATTGGGGCGGTAAGCAAATTGGAGTGGGTCTAGGGTGTCAGGTAGGGTGGAGGTGATATGGTCCTTGAATAGTCTCTCAAAGCACTTCATGATGACGGAAGTGAGTGCTACGGGGCAGTAGTCGTTTAGCTCAGTTACCTTAGCTTTCTTGGGAACAGGAACAATAGTGGCCCTCTTGAAGCATGTGGGAACAGCAGACTGGGATAAGGATTGATTGAATATGTCCGTAAACACACCAGCCTGCTGGTCTGCACATGCTCTGAAGACGCGGCTGGGGATTCTGTCAGCCCAGAAGGCTATATCACAGAAGACTGAAATATATCAAAACCGTTTGACATAGAAATGCCAGATTATCAGTTTATTAATGATGAAATTCTGAAACATATTAATAACATTCCACCCACGAGGCCACTATTTATGTGTCTGCAGGAAATGGCTTCAGCATTTGCAGACTGTATGTCAGATTTAGTCTTCAACGATAATCAGGTTACACTGTGCGGCGTTACCAAATTAAAATCTTGATATCAACCTGGCCAGATTGTACGATTTGCTTCAGTTCTGTCGTCACATTCTGCAATTTGCCTGCAGCGGTGTATTTGATCTGAGCAGGTGCCAGAACCAGCAGCGCAAGCCTCACTCAATGCTTATGCGTGAGTGAAGTGAGTTCTGAATAAATTCAAGTAGGCATCTTAGACATTTTTCACATACTAACTTTATATGTCAATTTAATTTGATTGGCGATTTTGTGCATTTATTGAAATCCCACCAGGTAGCAACAAACAAGATTTTTTACAGCACAGCATGTAGGCTAAATGTTTAATTCAAACTATTATGTTAATCTGACTATTCACAATAATTTTATTGTTGTGTGCATACTCAGTTGCGGCCGTCTTCTTATTAGTCAGTCACCGGGATCAGCCCATAACACCAGCCACACTACGCGATAAAGTACAAAAAATGTGGACACCGCTTGAACTTTGTCAGAGCCTACGATTGCACGTAGCGGTACTTAATCATCACTTAATCGGCAGACCTAGACCCTGTCACACTGAACGAGCCAAGACGTCCGACAATAGTTTACGACCTAAGAATTTGTCCGCCACGTGGAAATTTTGTCTGGGACGGCAAAGTTGTGGCATAAAACGGCTAAAATTGTACAGTCTGCAAAGGCCGTACAAAATGTAACATATAAGTGGAGTGTCCCAGATTTACATTTACTATGTTACGTCTAGTCTATGAGACCAGGCTGCCAGGGGAGGAATGCTTGTTTCAATAGTTAATTATTCAGCTGTCACATTCACATGTCTGCTGCAGCTATTAGAAAGCATATGATAATCTGGTCTCTTTGTCACATTGCACTAATTAGGACATACTAACCTTTGAAATGGCATGCATCTCACACATTGCCATCTAACCTGCCTGGGAACTCTGTGGTGCTCCGGGGTGAAGTTTCTCCCAATTGCAGATCTAGGATCAGCTTCCCCTCTCACAACCCTAATTAGTAAGGAACATGCAAAACTGACCCATAATCAGCATCTAGGGGCAACTTCACCGTACACCAGTGGGGGAGGGGGATCTGTGGTGGTGGTGGTGGTGGGTATTCTATGGTGGTATGCTATTGTCCGGGTGTGTTTTGATCAACCTGTGGTCAGAGCACTGTCTGCTTTAGGTCTCTTGAAACTACTAAACCCTGATGCATGCTGAAGTAACAATCCTGGCAATGGTGAGTGACCTCACTCTTTTCCAAGTCACGAGTTTGATATCAGTCAAATTCCAATACTACTTAACATTTCTGACTCTTAAGCTAATAACAATAACTGGCTAATAATATCAATGAAATAGCTATATTTGTCAATAGATAAAACTATTTGTTTTGTACTGACATTGGTACTCTCTTTTTTTCCAGTGCAGCTGAGTAGGCGATGAAGAAACGTAATGACTCTACACCCACACCTTTCTATTCTTTACTTTGTTTTGTGAAAAGTGATCACTGAAGAAAAACCTTTGAAACCTCTGCTGAGAAGAGCGATTTCTTCTGTTGATTGTCCGGCAACTTTGCTGTTGATATGGAAAATATATGTTGATTTTTGTCCTCTCCCCTTATCTTTCCTTCTTTCTTACTTTTGAAGAATGTGAATTAAAGGCTATTGCTCAACTCTGCCTGTGAATAGCATGCTGCATTACACCAAACACACAAGTGCCTATATGAATCTTTAGTCCCCGCCCCCTTCACTTTCTATCTGCTCTCTTACTGGTGGCGTCTATCCTTTTGATTAGAGCAGGAATGATTCATTCTGGATTCTGAGACTGATAGTTGCAAAGGAACGTTTGAAGATATTACATCCATGCTTATTACAGAGTATGACGTGTGGGGGGTGCAAAACAAGTTCCCGAAAAAAAGTAAGGTCGGGAACCACTGGTTTAGAAGAAATGGATGACCATTGCAATACCAATACAGTAAGGACGTGTTTAAATAGCTATAATGGGTGAAGGGGTAGGGAAGGGTTGTGTTGTTTTTCATTGTTTTAAAATATGAAACTGTGATTTAAAGACATGACAAGTGATGTGCATGCAAAGGCCCCCTCTACCCAAGTCTTTGTCTGCGTGGCCACTGTCCATTGTGAGCCAGTCCCAGACACTTTAAGTAATGTAACAAATGCCAATCAGTAACATCCAAATAGCCTAATGATGGCATTCTAAATGCTGAGAAACCCATATATCTCACTTCTGTCCTGACTCTGACGATCACTGGGGCTTTTGTCACTTTATAAGTATGTAACCAATGCACACTGACAATGAATGGGCTTCTTTTCATATGGGACTGGAGCTCGGTAGATAGAATGGCTAAAGTGGAATATGTGTAAGACAACCCGTAGTGATTTTTGTAGAGCGATTGAAATGTTTTGTTTAAACATTATGTTTTTGAGCTTTTGTAAACTCTTGAATATTAAAAGCCAGTTTGTCTAAAACCAATGCTTGTTTAAGCCTCATACTCATTTCCACCCAGTAATCCACCCATTTTTCCATATCAGCACATCTAATTAAAATTAAATTCATCTCATCATTGAGTTTTGCTCACCTACTTTGTAGCACATTTTGTAGTACATTTACATACACAATGCTAATCAGTATTGTCATGTATTGCATCTTTCTATGTAAGCCAGAAGGTCATACATGGATTAATGATGATGATATCATAACTTCAAATCTCTCTATGTACATACGCAATAATAGCCGTTCTCATTGTACCACTCAGCATATGCTTTCTGGTAACTTGTAGGGCTTTGTATGTATAAGACGTGCCTTAGTTGATGTGCCTTTGTCAGGTAGGTGTTAACTTCAGTTGGACTTGAGATTGAAGCCCTCTGGAAGAAGGTCTTTTGAGGTGTTTTTATTCGGCAGTCAGTATGTGAATGATGACAATAATAAACTGTGAAGCACCTGTCTACCCCAGGATATGTTTTATAGCTGTGTTTATTAGAACATTAGACACACAGTGCCTTGCAAAAGTATTCATCCCCCTTGGCGTTTTTCCTATTTTGTTGCATTACAACCTGTAATTGAAATGGATTTGTATTTGTATTTCATGTAATGGACATACACAAAATAGTACAAATTGGTGAAGTGAAATTTAAAAAAATAAAATAAAAAAACTGAAAACTGGTGTGTGCATATGTATTCACCCCCTTTGCTATGAAGCCCCTAAATACGATCTGGTGCAACCAATTACCTTCAGAAGTCACATAATTAGTTAAATAAAGTCCACCAGTGTACAATCTAAGTGTCACATGATCTGTCACATGATCTCAGTATATATACACCTGTTCTGAAAGGCCCCAGAGTCTGCAACACCACAAAGCAAGCGGCACCATGAAGACCAAGGAGTTCTCCAAACAGGTCAGGGACAAAGTTGTGGAGAAGTACAGATCAGGGTTGGGTTATAAAAAAATATCAGAAACTTTGAACATCCCACGGAGCACCATTAAATCCGTTATTAAAAAAATGAAAGAATATGGCAACACAACAAACCTGCCAAGAGAGGGCCGCCCACCAAACTCACAGAACAGGCAAGGAGGGCATTAATCAGAGAGGCAAAAAAGAGACCAAAGATAACCCTGAAGGAGCTGCAAAGCTCCACAGCGGAGATTGGAGTATCTGTCCATAGGACCACTTGAAGCCGTAGACTCCACAGAGCTGGGCTTTACGGAAGAGTGGCCAGAAAAAAAGCCATTGCTTAAAGAAAAAACAATAAGCAAACACGTTCGGTGTTTGCCAAAAGGCATGTGGGAGACTCCCCAAACATATGGAAGGAAAATGCTGTCTGGCGCAAACCCAACACCTCCCATCACCCAGAGAACACCATCCCCACAGTGAAGCATGGTGGTGGCAGCATCATGCTGTGGAGATGTTTTTCATTGGCAGGGACTGAGACACTGGTCAGAATTTAAGGAATGATGGATGGCACTAAATACAGGGAAATTCTTGAGGGAAACCTGTTTCAGTCTTACAGAGATTTGAGACTGGGACGGGAGGTTCACCTTCCAGCAGGACAATGACCCTAAGCATACTGCTAAAGCAACACTTGAGTGGTGTCGTGGAAATTTCCTCTATTTACCAAATCATGGGAGCAAACCACACACACACGTCAGAGTTAGTTATAAAAGTCCATCTTTAATTATATGAGCTCTATCACAATCCTGTGACTCTCAGATAAATTCAGTGTCTCTCAGTGAATTCTCTGAGCCCCCTTACAATGCAACTGAGTTCCTTTAATAGCAAAGACACACATAGACATAATTCATCGTTCAGCTTTGTCTCCTTTCCCAAACCCCAGAACCATAAACCAATCCTCCATATCAACAGGCATATATCAAATTGTCATTTAGATACAAGCAACTCAAAATACAACCAAACCTGGACAAGCTCACGGAGAGGAGAGTGAGGCTATAGGTTAAGATAGAAACAACATTAGAGGGAGCATAGAATGATTCCAGACACTGCAACCCTCCTTTTCCCACTGGGAAAGGTAGGGAGTAAAAGATATGTTTACACATGATGACACTTTGACCTCTCCCCTCTCTGTGGCCCATGTAACTTAGTTTTGACATAGAACAGATAACTGCAACCTCACCACAGTATTATACAAAAACACTATTCTGATGAGAAGTAATTTACACACATTTGATGAATATTAAACATCTTACAAATGTTACCAACAAATTCTGATCCTTCCACGACAGTGGTTAAAGGGGAAACATTTAAATGTCTTGGAATGGCCTAGTCAAAGCCCAGACCCCTTGAGAATCTGTGGTATGACTTAAAGATTGCCGTACACCAGCAGAACCCATCCAACTTAAAGGAGCTGGAGCAGTTTTGCTCATTAGAAGAAGGCTAGATGTGCCAAGCTTATAGAGACATACCCCAAGAGACTTGCAGCTCTAATTGCTGCAAAAGGTGGCTCTACAAAGTATTAACTTTGGGGGGGTGAATAGTTATGCACCCTCAAGTTTTCTGTTTTATGTGTTCTTATTTCTTGTTTGTTTCACAACAAAAAATATTTTGCATCTTCAAAGTGGTAGACATGTTGTGTAAATCAAATAATCCAAACCCCCCAAGAATCCATTTTAATTCCAGGTAGTAAGGCAACAAAATGGGGAAAAATGCCAAGGGGGTGAATACTTTCGCAAGCCACTGTATGTGTATGTCTTACACACACACACACACACACACACACACACACACACACACACACACACACACACACACACACACACACACACACACACACACACACACACACACACACACACACACATAGGTAACAATCATGTGTGTTTTTTGGGAAGTCACGTGTTGTTTGTGTACACTGAGTTTCTGTTATATGTATCCATTGTGTGTATTGATGAGTGTGAGTTTGTAAGTGTATCATATAGACCCAGGCATTGGAAGTGATGCCATCATGTCTGTGTGTATCTGTTCTAGGGTGCAAAATGATCAGTTGGCGGCCATATTTCTCCTGCTGATGCAGAACCAGGAGGCACTAGGGGAGGTGACTGAGGGAGACATGGAGGAGCAGCTCAAACTCTACTCCCTGTAGCAGAATGGGGCGGTTCTATTATTGTCAACCTTGTATAGGGCTGAATAGCCTGTTCCCCTTTTTAAAGTGCAGGTGTCAAGCAGAGCAACTGTCAATGTATAATACCGTATTTATGTTTGACTTATCATGTCAGGTCAGAATGATCCATAACAGACCAAGACAATAGGTTTACTATTCTGACATACTGTAGCGGGATAGGCATGACCCATAAGACCAAAACAAATTGTACTACACTTGAATGTAAGACACAAGTCTTTATACTGTTGTTGTTCTGTTAACATTGGTTATCGTAAAGTATGGCAATGTTACAATGGCTTTAAAAATCACATGTTCTTAGAGTATGAACAATTTAATGAACAAACAATTGCAGTAACTTATTTACATTAAGTATATTGATAACACACTATTTTTTTATATTACTTAAATGTTTAATGAAGTATTGTTGGTAAGTCACATATACTGTATGTATTTTCAGTTGTAAAGAACTATTTTGGAATGACTTTGTAGTGTTAATATAGGTCATATTGAAATATACACTGAGTGTACAAAACATGACATAGACTGACCAGGTGAATCCAGGTGAAAGCTAGGATCCTTTATTGATGTTACTTGTTAAATCCACTTCAGTCAGTCTGGATGAAGGGGAGGAGACAGGTTAAATAAGGATTTCTAAGCCTGGAGACAATTAAGGCATGGATTGGGTGAATGGGCAAAAAAAGTGCTTTGAAGGGGTTGTAGGTGCCGGGTACCAGGTGCACCGGTTTGAGCATGTCAAGAACTGCAACGCTGCTGTGTTTTTCACACTCAACAGTTTCCTGTGTGTATCAAGGTCCACCACCCAAAGGACATCCTGTCGGAAGCATTGGAGTCAACATGGGTCAGCATCCCTGTGGAATGCTTTCGACACCTGTAGAGTCCATGCTCTGACGAATTTAGGATGTTCTGAGGGAAAAGGGGGGATATTGGGTAGGTGTTCCTAATGTTTGTACACTCAGTGTATTTTTTTTCATATGTTCTCAACACTCCATATTTTGAATCAAATGTTTTTAATGGATGTACATAGTGTATGGAGATATTTGAGTAGTTTGTTTAGAGTCTCAAGGACGGCTCATACTAATGGCTTGAACGGAATAAATGGAATGGTATCCAACACGTCAAACACAAGCTTTCCTTGTGTTTGATACCATTCCATTTACTCCAATCCAGCCATTAGTATGAGCCGTCCTCCCCTCGGCAGCCTCGTACTCTGGTGTATCTTTTTACCAGTTATTTTATTAAATAATATGACACTCAAAACAGGTCGTGTGATCATGTATTTATTAGTGTGTTTGAGTGATAACGCTTTTATTTGAACTCTGTTTCTACACTCTATGAACAGTTCATTTGATAAATCATGATTTCACATTTTCTTTCAGTAAGTCTATCGCCAACATTATTTAGCTAAACCTCTAAGAAAAAGCAAGCTATGAAATGTAAAAATGTTTAAACAACTGTTATAATTGTGTCACATGAACACCTACAAGTTGTTTATGCCTTGTCCAACATTTCTGTGATGATGTGTTGTACATGTGAAACCAGGCAAGAACAAATGAGGTAGGCTACAATGATATGGTCTAGCTGGTTGAGTAGATGAGTAGTCTTCCCCATCTGCTGTTTGTCACACTCTTATCATTCCTCTGTGGGGTGGTACCACTAACATGTTTGAAATAATTAGAGTATACATAGTTACACAGTACATGTTTGAAATAATTAGAGTATACATAGTTACACAGTACATGTTTGAAATAATTAGAGTATACATAGTTACACAGTACATGTTTGAAATACACCTTATCACAATATAGTTGCTCAGATCGTTATCAAAGTCATACAATGCATAATTATAATCACTTCCTAGTATAAATTGGCTTCATCCTCTTGCCATAACATTTGTAAGCTGTGTTGGCATCATTCTACATAGCACCACAGGTGAGAAGATTAAGGACACCAAGTCTGGATCAGAGAAGAAGTAGCGGTTTTAGTGGAATACCCACAGAACTCCAGTCTCCTTTTCAGCTCATTTATCACCTGATTTTCTTAACAAAAGGCATATCTCGTTAGGTGGTCCAGGTGTCCTCTGACATGGAACAAATGTTCTCTATTGCTCCTCTATTTTTCCTCAATCAAGGTGGGAGGCCGATGACATCAGAGGGCAACATGAAAAAATGATTTTGCTCAAAACATTTTTTTTTAAACTCTTAAAGCACTTGGAGAAACAGCGCCACTGCCAGTGGTGGAAAATGTGCACAGTCATACTTGAGTAAAAGTATATAGTATTGAGTAAAAGTATCTAGACACAATCATCCATCTAGTACCAGTTCGGACCCCCCTTTGCCTTAAGTACAGCCTGAATTCTTCAGGGCATTCTACAAGGTGTGGGAAACGCTCCACAGGGATGTTGGTCCACACTGACACAATGGCATCATGCAGTTGCTGCAGATTCAACAGCGGTTAATTCATGCTGTAAACAGCCCGTTGCATGTCATCCAAAAGATGCTGTATTGGGTTGAGGTCTGGGGACTGAGCAGGCCACTCACGTAAACTGATTTCGCTGCCATGTTACAGGCAATGTTTTTCCACTTCTCAATTGTCCAGTGTTGGTGATCATGTGCCCACTGGAGCCGCTTCTTCTTCTTTTTTAGCTGTTAGCAGTGGTCGTCTGCTGCAATATCCCATTCTTGACAAGGATCGACGAGTTGTGCGTTCCGAGATGCAGTTCTGCACAGCATTGTTGTACTGCAGCGTTATTTGTCCGTTTGTGGCCCGTTTGTTAGCTTGCACGATTCTTGCCATTCTCCTTCAACCTCTCTCATCAACGAGCTGTTTTCACCCACAGCATTGCCACTGACTGGATGTTTTTTGTTTGTCGCACCATTCTTGGTAAACCTTAGACACTATCGTGCGTGAAAAGCCCAGTAGGGTGGCCGTTTCTGAGATACTGGATCCGGCGCGCCTGGCATACCACGCTCAAAGTTGATTAGGTCACTCACTTTGCCCATTCTATAGTTCAATCGTACAGTAACTGAATGCCTCAATGCTTGTCTGCCTGCTTTATATAACAAGCTATGTGTCACGAATCCCGTAACCTGAGTCAGTTTTTTGCCTGTGTTCTGTCCTGGAGTGTTTTTTCCGGCGTCCTGGAACGCACCCTGTCTGGTTGCCGGGCAATGTAGCCAGTTGGGAGTTCTGATGACCCGCACCTGTATCCCATCAGCTATCTGCACACCTGGTCCTGATCATCATCTCTCCTATTCTTAAGCCCGGACCTGACATCCATTCCCTGCCGGATCGTTAGCCATGAACAGTATGTTGTGCCATAGTATCAGCCTCAAGTTGGATAGAATTTGTTTTGTTGTTTTTTACGTATTGCTTGCCTTAAACTTACCTCCGTTTGTTCTGTCTTCAGTTACTCACCCGGATCATTTACCCCATTCCCGCCTGGTCGTCGGAGGATTCCGCTACCCCATTGGATCCACCTATTTACTCCCATCAACTCACCACCGCTGCCCGCTACGCCACCTGGATATATCTACCCATTCACATTCACTTGTAAATAAATACTCACCTTCTTCCTACTCTCCTTGTCCTGGTCTGCTTCTGGGTTCGATTTTGAAAGAACGTGACACTATGGCCACGTGACTGTCTGTAGGAGCGATCCATTTTCGTGAATGGAGTGGTAATACCTAATAAACTGACCGGTGAGTATTTTTCCACACTATGAGGTTGGAATAATACTGTGACATTGTGAAAATTATGATAATGCCCTTTCGTGTAAGAGCTGTATGAAAAGACTACCTGAATTTTCAGCCTGTTTTGGTGGGATGGAGTTTTGGCCTTCCATGGTGACGTCAACATGCAATAAATGAGTTACTAGACCAATAAGAAAAAGAGTTCCAAACCTCTCTGCCAATAACAGCTAGTTTTCAGTTTCTCTCCCCACTCACACCACTCCCAGACAGTCCTAGCAACATTCTTGTTTGAGAAATGGCCCTTTTTGACCATTTTAATTGAAAACAACCACATTAATGGACTTAATTGTGACCCAGAAATTATTTGATATTGAGATGAAAGGACTGCATTGGACCTTTAGACGGTGGAGGAGCTCCCACATCAAGGTTAACAACTACATCAGAGAACCTGCTCTGCTGTGCTGTTGCACGTGCAGCGATGTGCAATGATGTCTGCCGAAAAAAACAGGGTTCATTGTCTGAAGTAACATCTTTGTTGTAATACCTGGCAGTTTCACCGCTACGGATTCCAATTTTAAGCGGACATTATTGGATTTATACATAGAATATTGTTTTGGAATAGGAAGCGTTCAAAATTAGCTGGAGTGCGTCTTCAAATGATATTTCTATGGGAACACCACTCATCCCCATCTCTGCATGAAATACATTCTGGTATGCAGCAGAGTTCCCATTCTGATCTGTGCTGCATTCTTCTGGTCTGGACAGGAATCACCATGACATCTGCTGTTGGTCTCTCAGTGCTCCCCCTGGCCGTTGGTTATTTATCTAGTCAAGGAAGGGAAATGGGCTCTACTGGTTGAAGGGTCCTGTCATCAGCTCGAGACCAATTAAAACCCAATCCTATTCTGTCATGCTGGAAAAAGATTTGCAGATGGACTGAAATCCCTGTAATTACTTACTCCCCTATATCGATTCCACTCTGTCATTTCTAGAACACAAAGGATGTGTTTACACAGACAGCCCAATTCTGAACGTTTGTCCACTAAATTGTATTTTGACCAATCACATCAGATCTTTTCACATCAGGTATTTTTCAGAGCTGATCTGATTAGTCCAAATACCAATTAGTTAAAAAAAAGATCAGATTTGAGCATTCTGTCTAAACGCAGCTTAAGTAACGTAATGAGTCTTAGAATTTAGGAGAATTCTTATATGGCACTAGCAATGATTTCATAACTCCAAAGACAAGGCCTTAAAATCCTAGCTACAATGGCACCTGTAATGAACATGTAATGCATGACATGTACACTATGCTCTCCTCAAATTGTACTCTAATCATATAATCAAGTGTAAGCAAGTTAAAAAGGTAGAGGTTATAAATAATCATTGAAAGGCAAGCCTGCCCGAATTTCCCTAATTATGGCCACACCTCTTTAAACTGCTAGTTGGTGTGAATTGGAGCATTTCCATAAAAATAAACCCCCAACTCCACACACGAGGAAGGTGCATTGACTATCACGCCCTGATCTCTTTCACCTGTCTTTGTGATTGTCTCCACCCACGTCCAGGTGTCACCCATTTTCCCCATTATTCCCAGGGTATTTATTCCTGTGTTCTCTGTTTGTCTTTTAAACTATCCAAATAAAGTCGCACACTGCATGTATAATCTCCCAAAAATGTAATGGGTATTTACCAACGTTTCGACATCACTGTGCCTTCCCCAGGGTAATGTCATAAATACTTGAACCAGGTTATGTATAAAGCACAGTGCAATTAGTGTAATCAATGACAGTGGTGAGGGGTGTGTCATAATGATTAAGTTAATTAAAATTAATTAGTGACACTGTAAAAATAATTGGCATGAGCCACATTTGTAGTTCCCATTTGGAATAGGTGTCAAGAGTGTCTGAGTGGTCATGTCAGATCTCACCGAACTATCTCCAATATTGCGACCACGCCTATAGACCATCAGTGGGGGTTCCTTGAAGAGGTGGACGATTTTTTTTGTCTGATTGCAGAATATGCCAGTGCTTTTTCAGAAATGCTTTCATTTTCTCAGAACCCTTGGTGTACTTAGTACAAAAGACGGTTGCGTTGTTTTTCTTCTTTGGTTGAGTTTTTAGTAATTCATCACTTGGTTTTTGAGATATTTTCATCATTGCCGCATCAAGAGTTTTGTCCTTGCAGCATCTCATTTTTAATTTATCTGTCATTGTTTTAGCATTGTGGTCAAAATCTGACTGGTGGCCACATATTCGTTTAACCTTACATTAACTGGCTATATGGTAGACCATTCTTGAGGGGAAGGGGATACTATCTGCACATTGCAAGGTTTTGCGATCTGTGGGCTTTGTGTATAAGTCTGTGTGTAATGCATCCTTCTCTTTCATAATCCATAAATCCAGGTAGTTTATTTTTCTCTCATCAGTCTCCATGGTGAATTTGAGGTATTCAGACCTCTCATTTAGTAGACTTTGGAATTAATTTAGTTCCTGCTGGCTACCTTCCCAGAGCACAAAGACATCATCTATATATCTCTTCCATAGAATTATTTTAGAAAGTAAGGAGTGTGTGTCTGTTTTAAAAAGGAATGCTTCTTCAAATTGTCCCACATACAGGTTAGCCTAGTTGGGGGGGGGACACTGGGTCTACCTGGAGGAAGAGACACTGGGTCTACCTGGGGGAGGAGACACTGGGTCTACCTGGAGGAGGAGACACTGGGTCTACCTGGAGGAGGAGACACCGGGTCTACCTGGAGGAGGAGACACTGGGTCTACCTGGAGGAGGAGACACTGGGTCTACCTGGAGGAGGAGACACCGGGTCTACCTGGAGGAGGAGACACTGGGTCTACCTGGAGGAGGAGACACTGGGTCTACCTGGAGGAGGAGACACTGGGTCTACCTGGAGGAGGAGACACTGGGTCTACCTGGAGGAGGAGACACTGGGTCTACCTGGAGGAGGAGACACTGGGTCTACCTGGAGGAGGAGACACTGGGTCTACCTGGAGGAGGAGACACTGGGTCTACCTGGAGGAGGAGACACTGGGTCTACCTGGAGGAGGAGACACTGGGTCTACCTGGAGGAGGAGATACTGGGTCTACCTGGAGGAGGAGATACTGGGTCTACCTGGAGGAGGAGATACTGGGTCTACCTGGAGGAGGAGACACTGGGTCTACCTGGAGGAGGAGACACTGGGTCTACCTGGAGGAGGAGACACTGGGTCTACCTGGAGGAGGAGACACTGGGTCTACCTGGAGGAGGAGACACTGGGTCTACCTGGAGGAGGAGACACTGGGTCTACCTGGAGGAGGAGATACTGGGTCTACCTGGAGGAGGAGACACTGGGTCTACCTGGAGGAGGAGACACTGAGTCTACCTGGAGGAGGAGATACTGGGTCTACCTGGAGGAGGAGATACTGGGTCTACCTGGAGGAGGAGATACTGGGTCTACCTGGGGGAGGAGACACTGGGTCTACCTGGAGGAGGAGATACTGGGTCTACCTGGGGGAGGAGACACTGGGTCTACCTGGAGGAGGAGATACTGGGTCTACCTGGAGGAGGAGACACTGGGTCTACCTGGAGGAGGAGATACTGGGTCTACCTGGAGGAGGAGATACTGGGTCTACCTGGAGGAGGAGATACTGGGTCTACCTGGAGGAGGAGACACTGGGTCTACCTGGAGGAGGAGATACTGGGTCTACCTGGAGGAGGAGACACTGGGTCTACCTGGAGGAGGAGACACTGGGTCTACCTGGAGGAGGAGACACTGGGTCTACCTGGAGGAGGAGACACTGGGTCTACCTGGAGGAGGAGACACTGGGTCTACCTGGAGGAGGAGACACTGGGTCTACCTGGAGGAGGAGACACTGGGTCTACCTGGAGGAGGAGACACTGGGTCTACCTGGAGGAGGAGACACTGGGTCTACCTGGAGGAGGAGACACTGGGTCTACCTGGAGGAGGAGACACTGGGTCTACCTGGAGGAGGAGACACTGGGTCTACCTGGAGGAGGAGACACTGGGTCTACCTGGAGGAGGAGATACTTGTTTGTGTAATTTAGCGACTGTAATTTCACACAGAAATTCAACTTCTTGTTTAGTGAATTGTCCTGATTCCCAACAGCGTTCCACTGTGGATGAGATTATGCTGGAATTCCAGGGTTGGGTCACAATTCAGTTTGTGATTGAAGTCACCTTTAGATACCTTTAGATAGTTGTCGGCGACATTCATTCACACAGTCACATTTATTTTGTATACAAATTCCTTCTCCTTTGACACATTTTTTTATGATAATCGAAGGATCTGACTCTAAGTCCTGAAGAGCTTGTCTCTTGTCTCTACTCAGGTTATCATATCATTTGTGTTTCTGTTTATCTTTCAGTAAGTCACCTACATCCTTTTCAACAATCCTACAGAAGGTTTCTATGGAGGCATTGCCTTTTGGGGGGGACACTGGGTCTACCTGGAGGAGGAGACACTGGGTCTACCTGGAGGAGGAGACACTGGGTCTACCTGGAGGAGGAGACACTGGGTCTACCTGGAGGAGGAGACACCGGGTCTACCTGGAGGAGGAGACACTGGGTCTACCTGGAGGAGGAGACACTGGGTCTACCTGGAGGAGGAGACACCGGGTCTACCTGGAGGAGGAGACACTGGGTCTACCTGGAGGAGGAGACACTGGGTCTACCTGGAGGAGGAGACACTGGGTCTACCTGGAGGAGGAGACACTGGGTCTACCTGGAGGAGGAGACACTGGGTCTACCTGGAGGAGGAGACACTGGGTCTACCTGGAGGAGGAGACACTGGGTCTACCTGGAGGAGGAGACACTGGGTCTACCTGGAGGAGGAGACACTGGGTCTACCTGGAGGAGGAGACACTGGGTCTACCTGGAGGAGGAGATACTGGGTCTACCTGGAGGAGGAGATACTGGGTCTACCTGGAGGAGGAGATACTGGGTCTACCTGGAGGAGGAGACACTGGGTCTACCTGGAGGAGGAGATACTGGGTCTACCTGGAGGAGGAGACACTGGGTCTACCTGGAGGAGGAGACACTGGGTCTACCTGGAGGAGGAGACACTGGGTCTACCTGGAGGAGGAGACACTGGGTCTACCTGGAGGAGGAGATACTGGGTCTACCTGGAGGAGGAGACACTGGGTCTACCTGGAGGAGGAGACACTGAGTCTACCTGGAGGAGGAGATACTGGGTCTACCTGGAGGAGGAGATACTGGGTCTACCTGGAGGAGGAGATACTGGGTCTACCTGGGGGAGGAGACACTGGGTCTACCTGGAGGAGGAGATACTGGGTCTACCTGGAGGAGGAGATACTGGGTCTACCTGGAGGAGGAGATACTGGGTCTACCTGGAGGAGGAGATACTGGGTCTACCTGGAGGAGGAGACACTGGGTCTACCTGGAGGAGGAGATACTGGGTCTACCTGGAGGAGGAGATACTGGGTCTACCTGGAGGAGGAGATACTGGGTCTACCTGGAGGAGGAGACACTGGGTCTACCTGGAGGAGGAGACACTGGGTCTACCTGGAGGAGGAGACACTGGGTCTACCTGGAGGAGGAGACACTGGGTCTACCTGGAGGAGGAGACACTGGGTCTACCTGGAGGAGGAGACACTGGGTCTACCTGGAGGAGGAGACACTGGGTCTACCTGGAGGAGGAGACACTGGGTCTACCTGGAGGAGGAGACACTGGGTCTACCTGGAGGAGGAGACACTGGGTCTACCTGGAGGAGGAGACACTGGGTCTACCTGGAGGAGGAGACACTGGGTCTACCTGGAGGAGGAGACACTGGGTCTACCTGGAGGAGGAGACACTGGGTCTACCTGGAGGAGGAGACACTGGGTCTACCTGGAGGAGGAGATACTTGTTTGTGTAATTTAGCGACTGTAATTTCACACAGAAATTCAACTTCTTGTTTAGTGAATTGTCCTGATTCCCAACAGCGTTCCACTGTGGATGAGATTATGCTGGAATTCCAGGGTTGGGTCACAATTCAGTTTGTGATTGAAGTCACCTTTAGATACCTTTAGATAGTTGTCGGCGACATTCATTCACACAGTCACATTTATTTTGTATACAAATTCCTTCTCCTTTGACACATTTTTTTATGATAATCGAAGGATCTGACTCTAAGTCCTGAAGAGCTTGTCTCTTGTCTCTACTCAGGTTATCATATCATTTGTGTTTCTGTTTATCTTTCAGTAAGTCACCTACATCCTTTTCAACAATCCTACAGAAGGTTTCTATGGAGGCATTGCGTTTGGGGGGGGGTGTACAAATGAACTTTCTGCTCTAAATGTGGTTCTCTCAGAGTTCTCAGGTACCCCAGCTGGGTTCATGGCTCCATCTCCTCCTTGACTCACGGTAGGACAGGTAAGTCTATTGATTAGTGTGGTATACATCTCACTGAGGATGACATTTCAATTGGAGTCATGTAAGTATCACTCTTATCAAAGAACTCACCCAATCTCAGATTACGAAAAACTTGAATAGATCTATTTGGACATCAAAGTCATTAATGTATGCAGTGGGTACAAATGTTATTTGTACCCACTTATTGAAAACACTGAGGTGAGCGGATGTCACTTACTTGATAAGTTTAAGACATTTAGCTCCTGTTGGACTGTGGGCTCGTCCTGGGTCTCAATTGATAGGTGTCGCGGGGTGGTAGTGGATTTCTTCTTCCCCTGACGTATGTGTCTAACCCTCTTACATGCTGGGGGTGTTGGCCTCAACGTTGTCCCCAAAACGTTCACAATTGGTAGAGGAGCCAGAGTTAATGCTGTCTGTGGATAGTCGGTCTGACAGAGGCACTCTGCATCTGTCATCGGCTTGTCTCTTCCATTTTTTTTTGGTTTCTTGTGTTTTGAGTCTCGCCAGAGATATTAGTCCGTTGATCTTATCTTCCAAATCTCGTTAATACTTCTTAATTTTCCTGTCTTTTGCCAGTTTGTCTTGTCAAGTCAACCAGTGTGGTTTTTTTCTGTGCTCCTGGTTTTGACTTTTTGCCTGCCCTGACTCTGAGCCCGCCTGCCTGAACATTCAGCCTTCCTGAACATTCAGCCTGACCTGACTCTGAGCCCACCTGCCTGAACATTCAGCCTGACCTGACTCTGAGCCCACCTTCCTGAACATTCAGCCTGACCTGACTCTGAGCCCACCTGCCTGAACATTCAGCCTGACCTGACTCTGAGCCCACCTTCCTGAACATTCAGCCTGACCTGACTCTGAGCCCACCTTCCTGAACATTCAGCCTGACCTGACTCTGAGCCCACCTGCCTGAACATTCAGCCTGACCTGACTCTGAGCCCACCTGCCTGAACATTCAGCCTGACCTGACTCTGAGCCCGCCCGCTTGCCTGAACATTCAGCCTGACCTGACTCTGGGCCCGCCTGCCTCCCTGTACCGTTTGGATCTCTGACCTGGTTAATTCACTTTTACCTGTCCTTGACCTGTCTCTTGTTGTTTAAGAAATATCAGAGACTCGAACCTTCTGCCTCCTGTGTCTGCATCTGAGTCTCGCCATGTGTCGTTATATTGAGAGCTAAAAATAAAAACAGGACAGAGACAACACAATCATACTCTGTGGGACAGATCATAGTCTGACTGAAAAAAGACACAAAGGAAAATTGTTTTGCTCCTGTTGTGCACAACACATGGAGCATTAAGGATATGGACCTTGTTCACCCAACTGACTCACCTGGGATTTAGAGCAGTAAATGACTTGTAACAGAAAGTTAAATGCAAACTTTTTTTTTGATACTCAAACAGCACAAGATATTATGTTCTCTAGTTGAGAAATATGCCGATTTCTTGGAGGAAGTGTGTCTTCCTAGTGGGGGCTTTTTGTGTAAGTGTTACTATAACCATGATTATGTATGGACAATACTATGACCTGGACTTCTTCCACGACAGACTTGCAAACAGGTGAATATTCTGCATTTAAAAAAATGGTTTTCCCTCACAAACATTTGTATATTCTAAAACGTTGGAAGAATGTAATCTAGGCTACTTAGTTAATTGGGAAACCATTGTCCATAAAAATGTAATCCATTCAAATCAACTACCTGTATCTTCATCCCTGTAATCCATCAACCCTGACAGTTTTATGACCTGTTGCATTCAACTGAGACATTGACACACTCAACCTACTGCGACTGTAGTTTTCTTGTGTCTTATTGTGGAATGGTTCGATTTTGGCAGATGAGATTACATTTATCAAATTGATGCATTTTTTGGGGGAGTTTGTAATAATCAATTTCCCATTCATAAGACTCTACCTTAATTTTTGTTGCTGAAAGTTGAAACTCAAATGTTTTACTAAATGAGAGATTGTTTGAGGTTCCAGTGTTGCTGGTGTCTTCACATGTATGCTTGCCATTTTGTCAAGATCTGAATTTGTGGTTAATGGTAAAGCTACTGACGAGGTGTCATGCCCTGACCTTAGAGATCCTTTATTCTCTATTTTGGTTAGGTCGGGGTGTGACTAGGGTGGGCATTCTAGTTTATTTATTTCTAGGTTGGCTTGGTATGGTTCCCAATCAGAGGCAGCTGTCTATCGTTGTCTCTGATTGGGGATCATATTTAGGCAGCCTTTTCCCACTGTTTGGTGTGGGAACTTGTCTTTGTATTATAGCCTTTTGCACTACAAAGCTGCACGTTCGTTTTGTTACACTTGATTTGTTTTGTTGCTGGTTCAAATGAATAAATATGATGAACTCCTTCCACACTGCACCTTGGTCCAATCCTTCCAACTACGAACGTTACACTAGGCTAATGTGTCTAACATATTTGTGCTCTATATCCCACAACTGACCTCATTTTTATTACTGTTCAGACATGTCCTAAATTAACCAAATACTTCACTTGGACGTGGGCACAAAGACATCTTTCTATGGGTTCACCACAAACACTATGAAGAATTCCCTCAATTCTTACAGAAAAGATGGCTTCACCAAGGTCCCACAGGGACAGGTAGGAATTTGTGGGACAGGCTACAAGCAGCGTTTCCCAAACTCTGGCCTCTGGACCTCAAGGGGTGCACGTTTTGGTTTATGCCCTAACACTATACAGTTGATTCAAATGATCAAAGCTTGATAATTAGTTTATTATTTGAATCAGCTGTGAAGTGCTAGGGCATAAACCAAAACATGCACCCCTTGGGATCAAGAGGACCAAGTTTGGGAAACCCTGGGCTACAGTGTTGAATCCGGTCCATTTTAAAGTGTTAGGAATTTGTCATACTCTGAGTGGTTGTTTATGCAACTATTCCTTAAAGCTTTGACTATTCCCTATCTGCAGAGAGTCCGATACATCTTCATTCCGTCCAACGAACGGGACTATGTGATGATGTCAGCTGCTATCCAGGGTCTCACTGTCACCTCCGGTCATGACAAGGGGGACTGGTGAGTTGAGAGGGTCACATATGTGAAGCCCACAATAAGAAGAGTAGTACATCTTTCTCCCCTCTCTCTCCAGATGAAATCTCGCGTCTTGTGACGGCCGGCCGCCCAACAACCTGCCCGCTTGACCCTATCCCCTCCTCTCTTCTCCAGACCATTTCCGGAGACCTTCTCCCTTACCTCACCTCGCTCATCAACTCATCCCTGACCGCTGGCTACGTCCCTTCCATCTTCAAGAGAGCGAGAGTTGCACCCCTTCTGAAAAAACCTACACTCGATCCCTCCGATGTCAACAACTACAGACCAGTATCCCTTCTTTCTTTTCTCTCCAAAACTCTTGAACGTGCCGTCCTTGGCCAGCTCTCCCGCTATCTCTCTCAGAATGACCTTCTTGATCCAAATCAGTCAGGTTTCAAGACTAGTCATTCAACTGAGACTGCTCTTCTCTGTATCACGGAGGCGCTCCGCACTGCTAAAGCCAACTCTCTCTCCTCTGCTCTCATCCTTCTAGACCTATCGGCTGCCTTCGATACTGTGAACCATCAGATCCTCCTCTCCACCCTCTCCGAGTTGGGCATCTCCGGCGCGGCCCACGCTTGGATTGCGTCCTACCTGACAGGTCGCTCCTACCAGGTGGCGTGGCGAGAATCTGTCTCCTCACCACGCGCTCTCACCACTGGTGTCCCCCAGGGCTCTGTTCTAGGCCCTCTCCTATTCTCGCTATACACCAAGTCACTTGGCTATGTCATAACCTCACATGGTCTCTCCTATCATTGCTATGCAGACGACACACAATTAATCTTCTCCTTTCCCCCTTCTGATGACCAGGTGGCGAATCGCATCTCTGCATGTCTGGCAGACATATCAGTGTGGATGACGGATCACCACCTCAAGCTGAACCTCGGCAAGACGGAGCTGCTCTTCCTCCCGGGGAAGGACTGCCCGTTCCATGATCTCGCCATCACGGTTGACAACTCCATTGTGTCCTCCTCCCAGAGCGCTAAGAACCTTGGCGTGATCCTGGACAACACCCTGTCGTTCTCAACTAACATCAAGGCGGTGGCCCGTTCCTGTAGGTTCATGCTCTACAACATCCGCAGAGTACGACCCTGCCTCACACAGGAAGCGGCGCAGGTCCTAATCCAGGCACTTGTCATCTCCCGTCTGGATTACTGCAACTCGCTGTTGGCTGGGCTCCTGCCTGTGCCATTAAACCCCTACAACTCATCCAGAACGCCGCAGCCTGTCTGGTGTTCAACCTTCCCAAGTTCTCTCACGTCACCCCGCTCCTCCGCTCTCTCCACTGGCTTCCAGTTGAAGCTCGCATCCGCTACAAGACCATGGTGCTTGCCTACGGAGCTGTGAGGGGAACGGCACCTCAGTACCTCCAGGCTCTGATCAGGCCCTACACCCAAACAAGGGCACTGCGTTCATCCACCTCTGGCCTGCTCGCCTCCCTACCACTGAGGAAGTACAGTTCCCGCTCAGCCCAGTCAAAACTGTTCGCTGCTCTGGCCCCCAATGGTGGAACAAACTCCCTCACGACGCCAGGACAGCGGAGTCAATCACCACCTTCCGGAGACACCTGAAACCCCACCTCTTTAAGGAATACCTAGGATAGGATAAAGTAATCTCACCCCCTCCCCTTAAAAGATTTAGATGCACTATTGTAAAGTGGCTGTTCCACTGGATGTCATAAGGTGAATGCACCAATTTGTAAGTCGCTCTGGATAAGAGCGTCTGCTAAATGACTTAAATGTAATGTAAATGTACTTTTGAACAGCATGATACAATGGTGTGTTGAAGTACTGTGGGCAAAGAAAGCGCAATGATCTTGCGCTTATGCTGGTGAATAGGCTTCTCAGTTGTAAATCAATTTATTACCACAAGATGGTGCTGTTGTATTTCTATGAATGTGGTGCGGTGTGCAATGGATAGAATCTTGTGAGTGGTGGTAAGGGCTTAACGCATACAATTCACTTGATGATACTCATCTTTTTGTAAGCTCCCTTGCTATGTACTTTTTGACGTTCTTAATGGAACGTTTTTTCACCCCTTACTACATTTATCCCCTCAAACAGGTCCTCTCGATACTTTGGATTTAAAGCACCAGTTAAGCACTTTAAAATGCTTCATCCAGATTTTATTACATATGTAATGCAAAGGTAAGGGGACTCGTATTGCCAGGTTAAATTGAGACTTTTAGATCATTATTGTCTGCTTTTGACACTAATGACTGTTGGCTGTCAATGCTGCACAGGTTTCTGAAGTCTCCCCTGCTGAAGTACAGTCAGCTCTACATGCCCAGCACTGGTGCTCTGATGCTTCTAACCGCCCTGCACATGTGCGACCAGGTCAGGTCACATCACCACACGCTTTGCCCTTGGTCATCTATTGGTCACTGTTTAACCAACCAAGTGTCTAATGACATATGGCAACTTGGCCAGTATGGAAGTGATTTATTGGGAAACCATGACAACCTCTGTTTATAGTCCTGGTATAGACTCCATATACTGTTATTCCATATTGATTGTGTCAGATGTAATTCATTAACATAATCCTACAGAAACAGTAAATGTGGATTATAATGAATGAACTTTTTTGTAGGGGTTGATATGTTTTTTTTGTAAGGGAAAATCAAGTCTGAAATGTAAAAGTGGAAATTACAAACTTCAGAAGCCTTTTTAAATCTCAAATGTCACAAAAGTATTTAATTTCCTGCTTTTCAGGAAAGTTCTACTGCAACAGGATGATCAAATTAAGATCCTACATCTGTATTGAAGGCTAGATGGTGCTATACTGAAACAATGCATGCAAATATTTACACAGCTGACTGAGAATGCAATTCATGCATAAGTGAACAAATCACATACCTTCCTGCAGGTGTCTGCATATGGTTTCATCACAAAAAACTTTGCAGACTTCTCTGACCACTACTGTGATGCTGCCGCTGCGCTTCTATGCCAATCACGACATGCAGATGGAGAGCTGGCTGTGGGAGGTACTGCATGCACGAAAAGTAATGTCACTGCACAAGAGGACAAAAGTAAAATGATGGACACTCAATTGTATTTTCATGTGAAAAGCCTTCCTTGAAATGAACTCCTATGTATGCCATGGAGGTAGTCCCTCTGAAGGAGTGGCTGCTGGAGTTGTGTGGCGTCCTTTGTCATTAGTCTCACAGCAACATTAAAGGCCTTTGACGGTGTAAAGCCAAGCTCAGGTGTTCCAAGCGTCTGTTTGTGGGATCAGGCCTTCTTTGATCATTTGAACAACCCTTATCTTCTCTGTGAAGGCAGGTGCAGGGAGCCGAGACTATAGTCTCTCGGTCAGTCCTCTTTCTCATTTTCCTGCAATGCCTAGTCTCATTAGAAACTGTCAGGTTTGACTGGGACTCACAATGAAAGCATTCACATTATGAAGCCAGCAGTCCATTCATGCCAACCTTTTTGTAAATGAGCTTTGACGTGCAGCCTCTTTGCACAGTGCCTATCCAAGGATAGGTTACTCCAAGCCACAATAAAGACAAAGTGACACATTCTTGTGTCAAGCTTTGATCTGCTGAGCTATTGTTACCTACATACATGGATCTCCAGTGTCTGTTATGAATGAAATCCTGATAATAGACTCGTGAATGCTGCTAGATTATGTAATTCACTGTAAAGGCAAGATAATGACCACTTGTAACAAATTGTACACATTTTTGGGGAAAGCTGTGTTATGGCCATTTTCTGCAACTGACAGCTGTGTAAAATGTTATGGGATGGCATCTTATGTGCAATTGTTATATTCTATCAACAAATATTTAATTTTACTACAAACCTAATTAAAGCTAGAGTCCTTAATTGAAACAATAGCAAAGCGATCAGCGGCCTCTATTTTGGTAAAAAGCTGAGGGATGGGCCAGGAGAAACGTAACCAAATTGTAACTCAAATTCATAGAGCTATGGATGCAAGGACTGACCAGCCATGATATCAACATTATAGTTGTAACCATGTTTTGAGGCTATACAGTTTGTTTAAATACATTTACATTGTTTACAAACACATTTTTGGTTCTGATTGGGTACAACAGTTGAACTAAGCTCATAGGCATTTGTCATCTTTAATAATCAATTCGTATATATTAAAAATGTATGTACAACTAGGGATTCTGGCTTTAAAATGTAGTGTAGTGCATGTTATGTATTTATTTATATTATTTATTATTATTTACGTCATATCATTTCAAGTCCCACTGGCGCGAGTCGGGTCGCACAGCTCGTTCTTTTTGGAAGCGGAGGAGGGGAAAGCGGGGACAGAGGACCGTGGGAGGGACGAACACATTGGATTGGATCTGACGGAGCAAGTGACAATGTAGTGGAGTCTGGCTTTCGCGTCGGAGTTGGAAAATATTGCATCAAATTATACAAACTTTAATATATTTTTATATTTCACATATATTTGTGATGAGTAGGTTATGTGTTTACTGGACATAAGAGGAGTACTAAGATTCGCTTTTTGTGGGAGACTGACTCAATTACTTTCCTTGAGTTATTGGAAGGCTACGATTACTTTTGCTTGGACCTTGGAAGGCTCTCTGAAAACTGCCACCTTGACATGTATTCCCGTTTTCTAACATGCAACAACAACACTGTATAAGGTAAGACAAATGTGAATTCAATCGTTATAATTATGGATAAGACAGGAATGGCCCCTACCGACAGGCTCGGGGAACTAGTGTTGCTAGTTAAGAAGTTCAGTCCGAAGGTCGCTAGCACACTTCTTAGCTTTGCTAGCTAGCTAGCCATGTTATTTTAGTGAACGAAGCAACCGCGATATTGAAAAGTAGATGCTAGCCAAAGTGATAGGCTTGCTACATATGGAGTAAAAGCTACTAGCTAATGGTATTTTTCATTTAATAATAACCCAGTCCAGTTCAAGTTGCATTGCACGTTTGCGCCATGCTTTGTAATGTGT
Organism: Oncorhynchus keta; assembly: GCF_023373465.1. Classification (NCBI taxonomy): domain Eukaryota; kingdom Metazoa; phylum Chordata; class Actinopteri; order Salmoniformes; family Salmonidae; genus Oncorhynchus; species Oncorhynchus keta. The sequence continues at coordinate 21,025,525 of NC_068425.1, read as the reverse complement.
CTTATTTATGGATAGTTATTACTCAATTATAAAAGTATCTTACAGTTGGATGAACAATAAAATAACTAGGTCTATTTCTAAAAACACATTATTGGCAATATATGATCCATAATCTAAATCCTACATCATGGTGTAGTTCTCCATTGGGACCAGTGAATAAAGTTGCACCCCATCACCAGCTACACACTCTAACCTCTCAAACACACATTCATATTGTGTGACCGCTTGAAGCATGAAAAGACTAGCAGCTAATGGCCTTGGTGGGGGAAGAGGAGGACATGATCACTGTTATTGGGAATGACAGCTTTGCTTACGCCCTGTGCACCTCTTTGGGTGTGTGGTGTACTGAGACTGTCAGGTTATGTAATGTAGCAAGCAATTTTCACACAAAAGAACAGTGCAGACTGCAGACCTGTGCTGTGCAGACACCATCTCATTAGTGGGATCCTGCTGTGCACACTGAACTTTCTCAAAACGGTGTATGTTTACATAGCAACACTTTGCTGTACATGAATTTCCTGGCCAGGTTGATCTGAACTGGGTAGAGGAGGAGAAGATGAATATTACGAGTAGCCTCTCTAGCCCAGTTAGCCACCATTCATGTTTCTATTAGACAGCTCTGCAAACGTTATGTCAATATGTTTGTTATACTCACCAAATATGGAGTTTCACTGAGCAACTATCGTCATTTACTGCCTTCACACCCGGTATGTACTTCCAAAAAAGGTCGAAATAAATGTTTTATCAATGATATTTTGGGATACTGCACTCCTGCTGTATCAGCTGACCTGTGCATGGCAGTAATGAGGAGAAGGGTACAATTGGCCTGTAATTCAGGGCGTTCCTGCATGTGGGTATTCCTGCATCTGCAGGAACCCCTCTTTATACTTCTATTGGTACATTTTTAAGTTAGGACAGGCAGGAGGCGGGGGCGCTCCAGTACAGTAAGTGGGGTTAATGCACAATAATGTTGGATGCCAGCCGCCAATAAACTCACAGAAGAAGGTGCGGCAACAGTAGCTAGCTAGCCATACACCGGTAGATGGTGTCTTTCGCCCCTGGCGAGGGCAGGTGCTCGCCAGGCGGGAGTGAAGGACACTGTGTACTAGCTTAGCCAGCTAGTCCTAAGAACCGGTACACAGCACACTGTGTGCTAGCGACACCATGTGCTTGCTAGTTAGCTTAAAAAAAGGACACTGTCTACCAATCGTCCCCACCTCCTGCTAGCACAGCAGGCGGGAGGCGACACCATGGACTAGCTAGCGTGATAGTTAACGACACTGTGTGCTTGCTAGTTAGTGAGCTAACTATCAAGCTAGCTAGTCCATGGTGTCGCCTCCCGCCTGCTGTGCTAGCGGGAGTTGGGGACGATTGGTAGACAGTCTCCTTTGTCCCCGCTTGTCAAGCAAGGTTTATTCCAGTGCATAGGAGTCGGGGTGACACTGTGTTCTAAGTAGCAAGATAGCACATGGTGTCGCTGATTAGCTAGCTAGTTAACTATCACAGTGTCACTCCCGTCTGTGCTAGCGGGAGGCGGCGGCACCGGTACTAGACAGTGTCCTCCTCCCTCGCCTGTCGAGCACTGTTTCTCACAGATCTGTTGGTATTTGGTATTTTATTAGGATCCCCTTAATCCCAGTGGCAGGTCATAGGTAAAAATAGAAAAGAGTACAGGGCCTAGAGAACTGCCCTGCGCTACACCACACTAGAGGTCGACTGATTATTATTTTTCGATGCCGATTATTGGAGGACCAAAAAAAGCCGATACTGATTAGTCGGCCGATTGTTATAAAATAATAATTTAATAGTAAAAATATATATATATATATTTGTAATAATGACAATTACAACAATACTGAATTAACACTTAATATAATACAGAAATAAAATCAATTTAGCCCCAAATAAATAATGAAATAATGAATGAAATGAATGAAATGAATGAATGAAATAATGAAAATGTTCAATTTGGTTTAAATAATGCAAAAACAAAGTGTTGGAGAAGAAAGTAATATGTGCCATGTAAAAATGTGTGCCATGTAAATTATGTGCCATGTAAAAAAAGCTAACTTTTAAGTTCCTTGCTCAGAACATGAGAACATATGAAAGTTGGTGGTTCTTTTTAACATGATACTTCAATATTCCAAGGTAAGAGGTTTTAGGTTGTAGTTAATATAGTTTTTAAAAGACTATTTCTCTCTATACCATTTGTATTTCATATACCTTTGACTATTGGATGTTCTTATAGGCACTATAGTATTGCCAGTGTAACAGTATAGCTTCCGTCCCCCTCCTCGCCCCTACCTGGGCTCGAACCAGGAACACATCGACAACAGCCACACTCGAAGCATCGTTACCCATCGCTCCACAAAAGCCGCAGCTTTTTTTTAACTACTCCAAATCTAAAAGTGAGTGATGTTTGAAACAGTATTAGCGCGCACCCCGCTAACTAGCTAGCCATTTCACATCGGTTACACCAGCCATTAGGCTGATAGGCTTGAAGTCATAAACAGTGCTGTGCTTGAGAAGAGCTGCTGGCAACACGCACGAAAGTGCTGTTAGAATGAATGATTATGGGCCTGCTGCTGCTCAGTCAGACTGTTCTATCAAATCAGACTTAATTATAACATAATAGCACACAGAAATACGAGCCTTTGGTCATTAATATGATCGAATTGGGAAACTATCATTTCGGGGAAAAAAAAGTTTATTATTTCAGTGAAATACGGAACCGTTCGGTATTTAATCTAACGGGTGGCATCCCTAAGTCTAAATATTCTTGTTACATTGCACAACCTTCAATGTATGTCATAATTACGTAAAATTCTGGCAAATTAGTTCGCAGTGAGCCAGGCAGCCCAAACTGTTGCATATACCCTGACTCTGCGTGCAATGAACGCAAGAGAAATGACACAATTTCACCTGGTTAATATTTCCTGCTAATCTGGATTAGTAGTTATAACTAGTGATTATGATTGATTGTTTTTTTATAAGATAAGTTTAATGCTAGCTAGCAATTTACCTTGGCTTCTACTGCATTCGCGTAACAGGCAGGCTACTCGTTGAGTGCAATGGTTAGAGCGTTGGACTAATTAACTGTGCGATTGCAAGATTGAAACCCCTGAGCTGACAAGGTGAAAATCTGTCGTTTTGCCCCTGAACAAGGCAGTTAACCCACAGTTCCTAGGCAGTCATTGAAAATAAGAATGTGTTCTTAACTGACTTGCCTAGTTAAATAAAAGTTATACATTTACATTTTTTATTGAAAAAATAATAATAATAATCGCGGCCATTCCGATGAATCGGTCTCTATAGGGCGTGACGGGAGTAAATTACAATAGTTTCTCAGTGAAACTCCGTATTTGGTGAATAACGAACGTGTTTTGACATTATAACGCTTGCTGAGCTGTCTAATGGGGAATGGATGGTACTGTAGCTAACTGAGCTGGAGAGGAGACTCATCATATTCATTGTCTCCTCCTCTGCCCACTTACTGGTTCAGTGTGATCGTGAACACATCACAGTTTGCGTTATTGTAGTTTCATGCACAAGTTCCATCTAATTCTGCTACAATCTTAAGTGAAACAAATATAGGTAAATTGTTTAAAAGCAACAAACACTCCTTAACTAGGCTACTTCTTGCTCTCATTTCTCTCAACTGTTCTTGGCCATTGGGCTGGAAGAGTTTAAGTACCCTCCAATTCAAATTGCATTTGATACATGGTCAAGCATTGAAAACCTTATCTCAGAGCCTCAGTGAAAACTGTAAATAACACCAGCTCACTTGCTGAAAAGGCTCTAAAAAAATGTCCATCATCCTCTATGGGCAAGTTGCTCTCTCATGAATCATTTGTCCATAAAGTCCTGGTATGGACTGCAGTCATTAACCTCTTGGTCCTACCTGGCACGCAGGCGTCCCATCTAGAGCTCTGGAAATGCAAATGCGCTACGCTAAATGCTAATAGTATTAGTTAAAACTCAAACGTTCATTAAAATACACATGCAGGGTATTGAATTAAAGCTACACTCGTTGTGAATCCAGGCAACAAGTCAGATTTTTAAAATGCTTTTCGGTGAAAGCATGAGAAGCTATTATCTGATAGCATGTAATACCCCAAAAGACCCGCAGGGGACATAAACAAAATAATTAGCATAGTCGTCGCTACACAAACCGCACAAATAAAATATAAAACATTCATTACCTTTGACCATCTTCTTTGTTGGCACTCCTAGATGTCCCATAATCACTATTCAGTCTTTTTTTCGATTAAATCGGTCCATATATAGCCTAGATATCGATCTATGAAGACTGTGTGATAAAAGGAAAAAAATAGCGTTTCATAACGTAACGTAATTTTTTAAAATTCAAAAAGTCGACGATAAACTTTCACAAAACACTTCGAAATACTTTTGTAATGCAACTTTAGGTATTAGTACACGTTAATAAGCGATAAAATTCATCAGGAGGCGATGTCAATTCTATAGGTGTCTGTTTCGAAAAAATGTCTTGGAGAGAGCTCGACCAAAACATCCGGGTCGGAGACCGGAGGGAATCGATTCCCTTGATTCGGTTAGACCAAGAATCAATTGCGAATCAAATGACAAGACTCTAGACAACGTGTGGAAGCTGTAGGCACTGCAACCTCGGCCTCATTTAATTCGATTCACTTTGAACAATTCCTTGAAGTTGCGGATGGATATTTTTTTCCATTTTCAGTGATCAGATATTCCTGCACTTTTCGATGAAACGCACATTCTGTTATAGTCACAGCCGTGATTTAACCAGTTTTGTAAACGTCTGAGTGTTTTATATCCACACATACTAATCATATGCATATACTATATTCCTGGCCTGAGTAGCAGGGCGCTGAAATGTTGCGCGATTTTTAACAGAATGTTCGAAAAAGTAGAGGGTCGACTTAACAGGTTAAACCATATTTTTTTTCTCATAAATTGCACTGTTTACCAGCCTTGTTGTTGTTGAGGGGGATGGATAGCATAGGCTACTTAATTTAATCTCAGATATTTACTGCTCACCATGAATTGAAGTGACAACGATGCGTATTTATGTATGAGTGAGATGTTCATTTTGTGGGGAGATTCTTAGAGTGTTTCAGGATATTACTCCCTCCCTCACTGTTTCAGTTTCCTGAGAGATAAAGGGCACTCCACTGATTTTTCCTGTAAGGGCAAGCCGGGTTAAAAATGAAAAAAAGATCATAGGCACGCTGGACTTTGGCAAATAGTTTTTTCTTCCCAGTTTTTAATATTTTGATTAATTTCCAAATTAATAAGCCCGTAGTATTCGGGTTGAATTTTGTTGAAGCATGGTAAAAACCCTGTTGCTGTTCTTTGGGTTGGAGCTTCCTTGGGGTTACACGCTTTTTGACGGCCTTGCTTTGGTTTCTCCTCCATGTTCACTATAGCCATATGGGCATTGAAAGACTTGCATGTCTGTGTGGGTTGTCCAGTATTGAGTCTGGACTATGATATAGCCTATTAACCCAACTGTTATACTCGTTTTCTCTTTTCTCAGGTTCTGGCCTGCTGGTTCATGCGGCTCCATTCCAGCCTTCTCTGTGCTCTGACCACAGCACCCGTCGGGGCCCTCAAGCACATAAATGGTAGCTCCACACAACTCCAACCCCTGACACATTCTGTACAATAAAACATTTAGTAAATAAAGACCGAAAGAAAGTTGAACAGAAAATTTAAGCAGCAAAAGAGATTTTCCGTCTCTCAGGCTTCCTTTGACTTGGCATCCGTAACCGGACTGGGAGTTGAGACCGCTGATTTGAGGCTGTGAGTGTCCTCCCCTCTACTGCTTCACATTCCCTCACCTGTCAGCTGTGTGTGTTTCTGTGAAGACAGTAACTCTGAGGTAGGTTGATGCGGCTGTGCCTTAGCATGGCGCTGTGAGGAAGCCGCTGCCTGGACTCTGGACGGACGCTAGTGAAGCGCTTACACACCTTGGACCATCATGGGGAAGGAGCAGGACCTACTGCAGGCTGTCAAGACCGGAGACCTGCCCTCCACTCAGAAACTACTGGCCAAGCTCAAAGCCAGCCGAAACAGTGAGTCCTTAAGTTACCCTTAAATCTTAAATCTCATAGCCAGATTTATTTTAGCTTGCTGAAAGGCTGAGGGAGTGTGCAGTGCAATACATCTCCGTTATGTTTATTTGCCCAAGCTTTGGGATTATTGGCAGATGGCACCTAAGACAATTAGATGTGCGCACAGTCAGAAATCTCTTCCTCTGGAGGCAGTAAGGCAATCGGTAACATGCTTAAACAAGCAGTTTGATTCATTCTGTCTGCTACTGCTGATGCCACACCTGTCATAACTACTAAACGTCTCCCAAATCAATAGATCCTGCTAAACGTCTACGCCAGTGATTCTCTGACAGGAGTAGGCTAGTCGAGCCAGCGGAAATCGACAGTTCTCAGTTGTTCAGACATGATTCAAAAGCCAGTGTTTGCTATCTAACTGACTCATCAACCAGTTTCTTGCTGGTTGACTCAATATTTCAACAAATTACATTTCAGTCATTTAGCAGATGCTCTTATGCAGATCTTTCACCTAGTTGGCTTGGGGATTCCAACCAGCGGCCTTTCGGTTGCTGGCCCAACGCTCTTAACTGCTAGGCTACCTGCCGCCCTACACAGTTATGTGTATTGTCTTTCTCATGAAAAGGTGATCAACTCTGTTATTGGATTATGAGAAAGATGGCCTACCTTTTACAAAGTGGAGTGTTGTAGCTAATCCTATTGAATTTAGAGTGATCCTTATGTTCAGTGATTGAGTGTGTTTGTTCATGGGAGCTGTGCTGAGAGGAGGTGAGTGCTCTCAATTCTCTACTCTGAGGTCAAGCTTCAGGAACTTAACTACAGAAGACGCTGAGCCTCAGCTAAAGCTTTGGGGAAATCTATCCCTTTGGATTAGCCAGGCCAGCTCCAATCCAGCCCTTATGATGATGGCGCACTAATGAACGCTCGCTCTTGGGAAACTAAAAGCTTATCCACATTCTCCCCGGGTTTTAATTCACTGGACCATAAGCTTACGGCCATCTATATCGTTTCCCTTGAGAGGGACACTTTCTATCTCCAGAGTTGCTATCCGCTGTATGAGGGTTTGTGGATGGGGTGGGCGGGTGGGTTTCCACTTGCAGACCCCCATCACAAATGCCTCAAGGTTTGAGGGGAGGGGGGGGGGGCTCAGTTGCCTCTTCTTGAGCTATCAATTCCTCCGATCTTTCTGCTCTCAAAAGCTGTTATCTCCAACTACAATGGTATATCAACTGAGATTACTGCACCTTTATCCTTCTGCTCTTCCAATCACTAAATTCACCTACTGGCATAGTTTACAAACACAAAGACCATTACTCACACACCCAGGAGGACGTTTTCTCTGACTATGAGTGTTGTTGTGTTCTCAGAGGCCTATGTAATTACTAAAATGACAGTGGGCGGCTGTTTAGAGGCTGTTTTTCCACAACCACAATGCCACAAGGTGCAAGACGTTCTGGAGGACTCCTGTATTTAGTTGCTTCTCTCTGCTCCTTCACTGTAGAGCTAGTGTCCGACATTGAGTTCAACATGACACCACACAGCACAGTGACTGAGAGAACTGAGAGCCCCAGGCCAGGAGGTTGGCTGCTTTATCATTGTGAAAACCTATCACCCTCTGTGCTATTCTGGACCCTCTTTTGGCTCTAAACAAACATGAATTGCTGTGACCCAGAGGGGAGAGATGATGGGATAAGAGGGATGGGGAGAGTTAAGTGGTCTCAGTGTACCCTGTGTTTTTCCTGTGTTTATCAAATTCAGCAGACTATTATATTGTAAGAATTGTGGACATAAGGTGTAATTACACTATAAAGGTCTCTTTGTCTGCCGTGTGGTTGTGAACTCTGTCAAGCGTTCATATTAAAGGGCAACTCCCACTTTTCAACCTAATTTTCATTATATCCTGCACAATACCAGTGTAAACATACAGCTGCACCATTGAGAGCATATTGACTGGCTGCATCATGCTTGGTATGACAACTGCTTGGCATATGACCGTAAGGTGCTACAGAGGGTAGTGCATATGGACCAGTACATCACTGGGGCCGAGCTCCCTGCCATCTAGGACCTCTATACCAGGCAATGTCAGAGGAAGGCTGTAAAAATTGTCAGACTCCAGCCATCTAATTCATAGACTGTTGTCTCTGCTACCGCACGGCAAGTGGCACCGGAGCGCCAAGTCTGGGACCAAAAGACTCCTGAACAGCTTTCTAACCTTGAGCCATAAGGCTGCTAATCAAATGGCTTCCCTGACTATTTGCATTGACCCCTTTTTTATTTGCACTGACTCTCTGGCACCGGCTCACTCACTGGACTCTACTCACACATACTACACTGACCATCTGGCACCGGCTCACTCACTGGACTCTACTCACACATACTACACTGACTCTCTGGCACCGGCTCACTCACTGGACTCTACTCACACATACCACACTGACCATCTGGCACCGGCTCACTCACTGGACTCTACTCACACATACTACACTGACTCTCTGGCACCGGCTCACTCACTGGACTCTACTCACACATACTACACTGACCATCTGGCACCGGCTCACTCACTGGACTCTACTCACACATACTACACTGACACTCTGGCACCGGCTCACTCACTGAACTCTACTCACACATACTACACTGACCATCTGGCACCGGCTCACTCACTGAACTCTACTCACACATACTACACTGACCATCTGGCACCGGCTCACTCACTGGACTCTACTCACACATACTACACTGACTCTCTGGCACCGGCTCACTCACTGAACTCTACTCACACATACTACACTGACCATCTGGCACCGGCTCACTCACTGGACTCTACTCACACATACCACACTGACTCTCTGGCACCGGCTCACTCACTGGACTCTACTCACACATACTACACTGACCATCTGGCACCGGCTCACTCACTGGACTCTACTCACACATACTACACTGACTCTCTGGCACCGGCTCACTCACTGGACTCTACTCACACATACTACACTGGCACTCTGGCACCGGCTCACTCACTGGACTCTACTCACACATACTACACTGGCACTCTGGCACCGGCTCACTCACTGGACTCTACTCACACATACTACACTGACTCTCTGGCACCGGCTCACTCACTGGACTCTACTCACACATACTACACTGACCATCTGGCACCGGCTCACTCACTGGACTCTACTCACACATACTACACTGGCACTCTGGCACCGGCTCACTCACTGGACTCTACTCACACATACTACACTGACTCTCTGGCACCGGCTCACTCACTGGACTCTACTCACACATACTACACTGACTCTCTGGCACCGGCTCACTCACTGGACTCTACTCACACATACTACACTGGCACTCTGGCACCGGCTCACTCACTGGACTCTACTCACACATACTACACTGACTCTCTGGCACCGGCTCACTCACTGGACTCTACTCACACATACTACACTGACCATCTGGCACCGGCTCACTCACTGGACTCTACTCACACATACTACACTGACCATCTGGCACCGGCTCACTCACTGGACTCTACTCACACATACTACACTGACCATCTGGCACCGGCTCACTCACTGGACTCTACTCACACATACTACACTGACCATCTGGCACCGGCGCACTCACTGGACTCTACTCACACATACTACACTGACCATCTGGCACCGGCGCACTCACTGGACTCTGCTCACACATACTACACTGACTCTCTGGCACCGGCTCACTCACTGGACTCTACTCACACATACTACACTGACCATCTGGCACCGGCGCACTCACTGGACTCTACTCACACATACTACACTGACCATCTGGCACCGGCGCACTCACTGGACTCTACTCACACATACTACACTGACTCTCTGGCACCGGCTCACTCACTGAACTCTACTCACACATACTACACTGACACTCTGGCACCGGCTCACTCACTGGACTCTACTCACACATACTACACTGACCATCTGGCACCGGCTCACTCACTGGACTCTACTCACACATACTACACTGACACTCTGGCACCGGCTCACTCACTGGACTCTACTCACACATACTACACTGACCCTCTGGCACCGGCTCACTCACTGGACTCTACTCACACATACTACACTGACTCTCTTGCACCGGCTCACTCACTGGACTCTACTCACACATACTACACTTACCATCTGGCACCGGCTCACTCACTGGACTCTACTCACACATACTACACTGACCATCTGGCACCGGCTCACTCACTGGACTCTACTCACACATACTACACTGACCATCTGGCACCGGCTCACTCACTGGACTCTACTCACACATACTACACTGACTCTCTGGCACCGGCTCACTCACTGGACTCTACTCACACATACTACACTGACTCTCTGGCACCGGCTCACTCACTGAACTCTACTCACACATACTACACTGACACTCTGGCACCGGCTCACTCACTGGACTCTACTCACACATACTACACTGACCATCTGGCACCGGCGCACTCACTGGACTCTACTCACACATACTACACTGACTCTCTGGCACCGGCTCACTCACTGGACTCTACTCACACATACTACACTGACCATCTGGCACCGGCTCACTCACTGGACTCTACTCACACATACTACACTGACCATCTGGCACCGGCTCACTCACTGGACTCTACTCACACATACTACACTGACTCTCTGGCACCGGCTCACTCACTGGACTCTACTCACACATACTACACTGACCATCTGGCACCGGCTCACTCACTGGACTCTACTCACACATACTACACTGACCATCTGGCACCGGCTCACTCACTGGACTCTACTCACACATACTACACTGACTCTCTGGCACCGGCTCACTCACTGGACTCTACTCACACATACTACACTGACTCTCTGGCACCGGCTCACTCACTGGACTCTACTCACACATACTACACTGACCATCTGGCACCGGCTCACTCACTGGACTCTACTCACACATACTACACTGACACCGGCTCACTCACTGGACTCTACTCACACATACTACACTGACTCTCTGGCACCGGCTCACTCACTGGACTCTACTCACACATACTACACTGACCATCTGGCACCGGCTCACTCACTGGACTCTACTCACACATACTACACTGACCATCTGGCACCGGCTCACTCACTGGACTCTACTCACACATACTACACTGACTCTCTGGCACCGGCTCACTCACTGGACTCTACTCACACATACTACACTGACTCTCTGGCACCGGCTCACTCACTGGACTCTACTCACACATACTACACTGACTCTCTTGCACCGGCTCACTCACTGGACTCTACTCGCACATACTACACTGACTCTCTGGCACCGGCTCACTCACTGGACTCTACTCGCACATACTACACTGACTCTCTGGCACCGGCTCACTCACTGGACTCTACTCACACATACTACACTGACTCTCTGGCACCGGCTCACTCACTGGACTCTACTCACACATACTACACTGACTCTCTGGCACCGGCTCACTCACTGGACTCTACTCACACATACTACACTGACTCTCTGGCACCGGCTCACTCACTGGACTCTACTCACACATACTACACTGACTCTCTGGCACCGGCTCACTCACTGAACTCTACTCACACATACTACACTGACTCTCTTGCACCGGCTCACTCACTGGACTCTACTCACACATACTACACTGACTCTCTGGCACCGGCTCACTCACTGGACTCTACTCACACATACTACACTGACTCTCTGGCACCGGCTCACTCACTGGACTCTACTCACACATACTACACTGACTCTCTTGCACCGGCTCACTCACTGGACTCTACTCGCACATACTACACTGACTCTCTGGCACCGGCTCACTCACTGGACTCTACTCGCACATACTACACTGACTCTCTGGCACCGGCTCACTCACTGGACTCTACTCGCACATACTACGCTGACACACACACAGGCTACATCCGACTACATACGCTCACACACACAACACACATGCATATTGATGCCAAACACACACTCAGGCATAGACAGACTTTCGTACTCTTCACATACGCTTCTGCTACTCTGTTTATTATCTAATCTGATTGCCTAGTCACTTTTACCCCTACCTACATGTACATATTACCTCAACTACCTCGTACCTCTGCACATTGAGTATGTTTACATGCACACTAATAATTAGATATTAAACTGATTATTTTAGATGATGCAATAGTCATGTAAACACCTTACTCTGCTTATCTTAATCGACGTAAGGTCAGAATCTAAGTAAGCATACACCGATTCAAACTCCTGGTTTTCTGATCAACCTTTCAAATGATTTGGACATGTAAACACCTTCGGCGTTCCAGCAGTGTATTTGATCTGCCCATGTGCGAGCACCAGCTGAGTGAGCCTCCTTTATTAACACGAGTGAAGTGTGTTCGGAACAACAATGTATGTGTCTTAGAAGTAATTTTCACATACAAACTTGATCAAATATGCTTACCAAAATAACATGTTCGCCGTGGTAGGACGTTTATTTTGATTGTCGATTTTCTGCATTTATCAGTGTCACCAGGTAGCCTGATTTCAGATGTGTCCATGTAAACAAGATTATTAGGGAAATCGTTCCTCTTGCAAAGCATGTAAACATTTTAATCAAATTATTAATCTGACTATCCACAGTAACCGCACTCATTGACTCTGTACCGGTACTCCTTGTATATAGATTTGTTATTGTTATTTTGTGTTACTATTTCCTTGTACATTTTTTTGCTAATTTGTCTTACTTTTTAGTTCTGCATTGTTGGGAAAGGGGTTGTAAGTAAACATATCATGATAAAGTCTACACTGGTTGTATTCAGCGCATGTGACTGATTTGTTTTATGGAAACAAATATAAAGTTCTACACAATGACATCAATGTTTAAACATTTAAAAACTGTGATTTTCAAACACCGAGGCCATCATTGTAAATAAGAATTTGTTCTTAACTGACTTGCCTAGTTAAATATATATTTTTAGATTTGTGGTGACGTGGGGAGCAAGGAAATACCCTCCCTTGGGCTCGAAACTCGTTGCAGGTTTAAACCCTTAAAATCAGTTTTTACTTTTAATCCTACAATGTGACAGAGAATCATGTTTTTATTACATTTCTAATAATCTTTTTACCACAGTTCATAGAAACGCGCTGTTTTCACATACAGTTGAAGTCGAAAGTTTACATACACCTTAGCCAAATACATTTAAACTCAGTTTTTCACAATTCCTGACATTTAATCCAAGTAAAAATTTCCTGTTTTAGGTCAGTTAGGATCACCACTTTATTTTAAGAATGTGAAATGTCAGAATGATTTATTTCGGATTTCCACAATAAGTTGGGTGAATTTTGTCCCATTCCTCCTGACAGAGCTGGTGTAACTGAGTCAGGTTTGTAAGGCCTCCTTGCTCTCATACGCTTTTTCAGTTCTGCCCACAAATGTTCTATAGGATTGAGGTCAGGGCTTTGTGATGGCCACTCCAATACCTTGACTTTGTTGTCCTTAAGCCATTTTGCCACAACTTTTGAAATTTGATTGTCCTTTTGGAAGACCCATTTGCGACCAAGCTTTAACTTCCTGACTGATGTCTTGAGCTGTTGCTTTGATATATCCACATAATTTTCCTCCCTCATGTTGCCATCTATTTTGTGAAGTGCACCAGGTCCTCCTGCAGCAAAGCACCCCCACAACATGATGCTGCCACTAGAGGTCGACCGATTATGATTTTTCAATGCCGATACCGATTATTGTAGTTCCCCAAAAAAACCCGCTACCAATTAATCAGCCGATTTAAAAATAATAATAAATACAAAAAATACATTTTTAAAAATGTATTTATTTGTAATAATGACAATTCCAACAATACTGAATGAACACTTTTATTTTAACTTAATATAATACATCAATCAAATTAATTTAGCCTCAAATAAATAATGAAACATGTTCAATCTGGTTATAATAATGCAAAAACAAAGTGTTGGAGAAGAAAGTAAAAGTGCAATATGTGCCATGTAAAAGAGCTAACTTTTAAGTTCCTTGCTCAGAACATGAGAAAATATGAAAGCTGGTGGTTCCTTTTAACATGAGTCTTCAATATTCCCAGGTAAGAAGTTTTAGGTTGAGGTTATTATAGGAATTATAGGACTATTTCTCTCTATACCATTTGTATTTCATATACCTTTGACCATTGGATGTTCTTATAGGCACTTTAGTATTGCCAGTGTAACAGTATAGCCTCCGTCCCTCTCCTCGCCCCTATCTGGGCTCGAACCAGGAGCACATCGACAACAGCCACCCTCGAAGCATCGTTACCCACCACTCAGTCAGAGAGCTCTATCAAATATCAAATAATAGACTTAATTTTAACATAATAACACAGAAATACGAGCCTTAGGTCATTAATATGGTAAATTCCCGAAACTATCATTTCGAAAAACAAAAAAACGTTTATTCTTTCAGTGAAATACTTAACTGTTCCGTATTTTATCTAACAGGTGGCATCCATAAGTCTAAATATTCCTGTTACCTTGTACAACCATCAATGTTATGCAATAATTACGTAAAATTCTGGCAAATTAGTTCGCAACGAGCCAGGCGGCCCAAACTGTTGCATATAGCCTGACTCTGCGTGCAATGAACGCAAGAGAAGTGACACAATTTCCCTAGTTTAATATTGTCTGCAAACATTAATTTATTTTAACTAAATATGCAGGTTTAAAAATATATACGTGTGTATTGATTTTAAGAAAAGCGTTGCTGTTTATGGTTAGGTACACATTGGTGCAACAACAGCGCTCTTTTTGCGAATGTGCTTGTTACATCACCCGTTTGGCGAAGTAGGCTATGATTCAATGATAAATTAACAGGCACCGCATCAATTATATGCAAATGAGGACAAGCTAGATAAACTAGTAATAACATCAACCATGTGTAGCTAACTAGTGACTATGTTAAGATTGATTGTTTTTTATAAGATATGTTTAATTCTAGCTAGCACCTTACCCTGGCTCCTTGCTGCACTCGCATAACAGGTAGTCAGCCTGCCACGCAGTTTCCTCGTGAAGTGCAATGTAATCGGCCATGATCGTTGTCCAAAATGCCAATTACCGATTGTTATGAAAACTTGAAATCGGCCCGAATTAATCGGCCATTCCGATTAATCGGTTGACCTCTAGCTGCCACCCCCGGGCTTCACGGCTGGGATGGTGTTCTTCGGGCAAGTTTTAATGACTCCAACCTAAGTGTATGTAAACTTCCGACTTCAACTGTACGTAGACAGGTTTGGTGCCTGAGATTATGAATATGACTTTGAAAAGTGGCGGAATTGCCCTTTTTATCACGGGATGCTCTTGTGGCCCCTACACTCCAGGCTGGAGTTGCCTCAGCCAGCTGACAGGCCTGCCGTGCTGCTTGGGTCTGCCCCCAAGTCCCTGAGGAGATTCCTAGAGACTGTCGGATTACCCTCTCCCTTTGTTTTGCCTCTCGCCCATCCCAATTTATCACTTTATACGGTACGTGTGGCTCAGCTATTGTTATGAGCTACAACCCAGCCCATTGAAGGGATTGGGGACAGTCATTACCCCCGCCATCAGGTTTCCACAAACAAACACATCACACAACCGTTTCTCTGACATCTGGTACCTCAGGTCTCTGCCTCACCCAATCCACTCCCTCCCATATGGTGCTCAACCAGATTAAGGGGAATTACGGGTCGGACTGGGATGACAAAGAAAGGTCCAACGTAGTGGGGCTTCCTCTTCTTTCTCCGACATGGCAGAGTCAGCCAAACTAAACCCTTAACAGGCCCCCGGTGAGCTAGCAACAGCGCGGTGTGAGTTCTGTGTCCCACGTCTCATGGTCAAAGAGTCTCAGGAACGGTGGGATGTAAGCTAGGTCAGTTGGCTCAGAGACACATGTTCGGACTCTGACCTCTTTCTCTCCCTCTGGCCACAACATAATGAGGGACCCAGGTTGGAATGTTTAGGAATTTGTTTGAAGAGGTTAAGTGTGTGATAATATAGACAAAATCCATGTGTTAATCCTGTCTAACTCATTTTCATTACATCCCCTAGACATCAGATACCACAAATCCCTTTGTTTTTTAGTTGCATTGGTTTTTCCCCCCGTTCTGTGGATTTGGCTTTGTTCAGAGCTGCCACAATTAAAACATGTTTAAAACGCTTTGTCTGAGATTGACATTTGGTATATTGGAATATGGGAGCTGTTAGAATGAGAGAGGATCACATGTTTGTGTGCTATATGTAGTAAAGGTCGATCGATTAATCGGATTGGCCGATTAATTAGTGCCGATTTCAATTTTTCATAACAATCGGAAATCGGTATTTTTGGGAGCCTATTTACCGATGTTTTTTTTGTTTTTTTACACCTTTATTTAATCTTTATTTAACTAGGCAAGTCAGTTAAGAATGCATTCTTATTTTCAATGACGGCCTAGGAACGGTGGGTTAACTGCCTCGTTCAGGGGCAGAAAGACAGATTTTCACCTCATCAGCTCGGGGGATCCAATCTTGCAACCTTACAGTTAACTAGTCCAACGCAATAACGACCTGCCTCTCTCATTGCACTCCACAAGGAGACTGACTGCCTGTTACACGAATGCTGTAAGCCAAGGTAAGTTGCTAGCTAGCATTAAACTTATCTTATAGAAAACATTCAATCATAATCACTAGTTAACTACACATGGTTGATGATATTACTAGATATTATCTAGCGTGTCCTGTGTTGCATATAATCTGACTGAGCATACAAGTATCTAAGTATCTGACTGAACGGTGATAGGCAGAAGCAGGCGCGTAAACTTTCATTCAAACAGCACTTTTGTGCATTTTGCCAGCAGCTCTTCGTTGTGCGTCAAGCATTGCGCTGTTTATGACTTCAAACCTATCAACTCCCGAGATGAGGCTGGTGTGACCGAAGTGAAATGGCTGGCTAGTTAGCGGGCGCTAATAGCGTTTCGATCTTCACTCGCTCTGAGCCTTGGGGTGGTTGTTTCCCTTGCTCTGCATGGTTAACGCTGCTTCGATGTGGTGGCTGTTGTCATTGTGTTGCTGGTTCGAGCCCAGGGAGGAGCGAGGAGAGGGACGGAAGCTATACTGTTACACTGGCAATACTAAAGTGCCTATAAGAACATCCAATAGTCAAAGGTTAATGAAATACAAATGGTATAGATGGAAATAGTCCTATAATAACTACAACCTAAAACTTCTTACCTGGGAATATTGAAGACTCAAGTTAAAAGGAACCACCAGCTTTCATATGTTCTCATGTTCTGAGCAAGGAACTGAAACGTTAGCTTTCTTACATAGCACATATTGCACTTTTACGTTCTTCTCCAACACTTTGTTTTTGCATTATTTAAACCAAATTGAGCATGTTTCATTATCTACTTGAGGCTAAATTGATTTTATTGATGTATTATATTAAGTTAAAATAAAAGTGTTAATTCGGTATTGTTGTAATTGTCATTATTACAAATACATTTATTTATTTATTTTTGAAAACGGCCGACTAATCGGTATCGGCTTTTTTGGTCCTCCAATAATCGGTATCGGAATTGAAAAATCATAATCGGTCAACCTCTAGTATGGAGCTACTCATTTGTCCTGCATTATAAAGTCAATATTTAAAACTGATGTTGGTTTCCATTATGGTTTTTTACCTCCGACCTCTATTTGAAAGTCCAACATATTCAAGCTGATAAGGTTTCATTTGTGTTTTTATGCCAAGAAATATTTCACAGCTTGTTGCCCAATTAGACCTACAAAGCTTGGGGAAATGGTTTGATGTTAGGTGTGCATCCATGCAAACCCCCAGGAATTGGGAGTGAAACCCCCCTGGCGTATAACATCGCCATCTGTCTTTTGTAAACATAAGTGTGCCACACACTGCATTATTATTGACCAGAGGGAGCAGTGGTCTGTATTGAAGACCATCAATGTCCCATTACCGGCGTCTCGTAAAACTGTTGGGCCACAATGAAAGGCAAGGCCGTTAAGAGAGCCCCAAACAAAATGTCCAGCGCGGCGGTGGTGCCTGTGGGCATTCTCCGGGAGGGAGCAGCTGTCAGCCTCCCCAGGCCAGTGATAGGCTTCTAAGGAGCCCACTGTGACTGTCTATTGGTCGCCGGGCCACTCGCCCATACTGCAGCCATGGTTTATTCATGACTTTGTGTTCAAACAGAGCCAGCCCACCCAAACACCCAATCCAGTCCCTTCATTCCACTTACTTACTACTCCTGCCGCCTTGTGCTAGCCAGAGGCAGGAATAAAATCTGGGGCATCATGACACAGACAGGCACACAACCTCCTCCGTCCCTCCACGACAGAGGCATCACAGTGTTGAACTATTGAACTTACAATAATTCTGGGAAAAGCTCAATCCATTTACAGTTTAGTCATTGCCAGTATAGTACTTCTTGCTACTGGCAAAAAGGAATGAGCTAGAGTTCACTTGATCTGAATATTGTACCCGTTTTTCTAGTTTCCATCCCAACATACTAGACGTTTTGCATATAGACTTGACCTTGTTTCATGCAAACAAAACATATCGTTTGCTCCGTCATCTGCTAGTTTTTATGGTTGACGTTCAACAGAATATTATGCGTTCTCCTTCACCATTGCACCTTCCTCTCCCATGTCACAATGCCTCAAATACAGCTCAGGCTAATGAGAAGGCAATTTCCACTTTCTTTTCAGACTGGGCATATTGATGGGAAAGTGTTAAAACCTTTTAGACAGACCGTGAAATTCTGTCTCTGTACTGAAGCCGCCGGTGTTTGCCTGTCAACTCTACCGTTGGTGTGCTAAATGTTTAATTGGCTCGCTAAACAGACAGGTCCCATAGACCTTGTAAAGGAGGTCAGTTAGCCCATGCCTCAGAAGAGGAAGAAGCACTGGTCTGTGTTGGAATGGGGCCCTTCAGGACCTCTAGCTGTCTGGTCTCTGACGTAAGTGGAAAGAGAAGAAACCCAAATGGGAAAAGCAAAGGTTATTGTTACCAGAGTGGTCTACCTATGACCCTTTGTCAAGTGTTCTGTTTTCTACTGGGTTGGATCACAGACAAGCTAGCCAACATTTATCAAAGCACTTCTTAGTTTTACTCATCTAAGACCAAGAAGAATCTATTAGCACAGCCTCAAGGATATCTCTTGCCTTGGACATTTGGGAAACTGCTGAACGTCTATTGAACTTTGTTTCATGTCTCTCTTTAACCATCCTTTAACTTTTGTTGATGAGTACCAGATTTACTGGAATTAAAGCGGTGGGGGTCTTTCAAAACCACCCGTTACAGCAGATACCAATGTCGATGATACAACAAACGTTGGAATGCACTACCATATTTACAAAGATGTTGAATGACATTGCCCTAATTTGTATGTTACGTCATGCATGTGCTTGTAAGGATGTGTGTAGTCTGGGGTGGGTTGGGGGTGTATGTTTTTGTGTATTATGTAAGCTTTGTTCAGCAGAATGGGCTCTTTTTGTTTGTTGCTTATCTCTGCGAGTCTGTTTCCACAGCATCAGATGTACAGCTTTCACAATGTCTCATCATTGACATTGCCTGACTGAACAACCATACGATTTTAAGATATGACTGATTGATCACCTCTTTGGAAAATGTATTAAATCTTATTCTTTATACAGTCCAGATTAGAATGACATTTTGGATGTCACGTCATGGTATTTCCACATAGAAACGTAGGCTCATATGCACATATCTCTCTACCTCTTATGGTTCAAGGCTGGCTTTACACATTCACATTTTGACACGTGCGTAATAGTGGAAAGCTGATATTCTGACTGCAGTTTTTTTTCCACAAGGCACCAGTTCAGAGCTTTTAAAGTACCCTTCCTGTTGAGGGCCTTAATGACTCAGCCTTCAGGCAGGATGTGACTGGAGCATAGGCCCAGGTGCACTCTGAACTGGAAAAAACGGAACATTTAAGATGCAGTTTCACGCTGACAAAAAGCTAAGGCACCAAACGGACAACAGAACAGTATGACTTATGGCTCCCTGCTGTGGACTGCTTGGTCTTATCAAGGTTTCAGTTATTTTCCCCCAAATCCCTCCCGCTCCGTCTGTGTCAACCATTGTCCAAGACACGACATAGGAGCACAGTGCGTCTGAATGCAGAAAAAGAATAGGAGGGATGATGTCATGTTGTAGGAATGTGTACCCCACAAGGAAACCTCCGATCTGTTTTCTGGAACAGGAATCTGACTCCTCTTGTGAAATTACAGTTTGGCTTAACCCGAAGACTGAGAAGAACGTTTTGGTGTAGAGGACAAAGAGAAGGGTAAGAGGCCTCGGAACTTTCCAACAGAACTGTTACTATTCTGCCCTCCAGGAGTCTGAGGCGACTTCAAACAGGACTTTGGGTTTAGAGGAGAGAAAAGTCTAGCTTTTGTCATGGAGATGAGGAAATGTGGTCTCAGCTGCGGTACTGATATCGAAGGGGAGAGAAGCAGAGCTGTCAAAAGGGAAAGTTGCTGGTATCGCTCCCTGGGCTGTTCATCTGTCACCTTATCTCCATTACTGTAAGTGGAGGCCTGATGCACCTCACCCACACTGACCGCAAACGGACATGGTTAGTCACATGCTTACTCTGTCAGGAGGTGAGGGGAGTTAGTACTGGGGAAGTAAGTAGATGAAAGTTTGGCGCCGCTGGAGAGAAAAAGTCCATTATGAACAAAGGATGGGGTGTGGAGTTTCCTCTTATCCTGTGACCAAAAAGTGTGGAGTGTCCTGGTGCGTGTGTTAAGCTTAAAGAGGAAGAGGCATGAACTCACACACACATTCATATTTGCTTTCAAGACAAAAACAATGCAATGTTTGTTTTCTTTTTTTCCCAAGGAACATTCTCCATGCTGGGAAAAGTATCTCATTAAGGGCTTGGTTCTCTGTGTGTGCAGTCAGTTGTCACAGGCGTGCAGGTTTAAATGCATACCTCTTTGGCAAGCTCTTCCAAGAGGACTCTAGAGTCAGCCACTACATCATCAACTGGCCATTAGGCCTCCCATTAGGGCCTGCCCCCAATCAGCTATAATCATTAGGGCCTGGTCTCTGGGCCCTCCATTTCTGTCACAAACACCGGAGTGATACACAGAGGTAAAGTGTCCCGTTTAGCATTCCTGCAGGTCAGTGTGAGTTAGGCCCTGTCAGCAGCTTCCGGCTGGATCAACACAGAGCTACTATAGTGTGTGTGTGTGTCTGTCCTGTCCTGTCTGTCTTGGCTGGCTGGCTCTCTTTTCATTAGCCTCTGCTGATTCTGGCCCCATGACAAACAGCAACCAAAAACAATCCAGACCACTCCTCGTCTCATCATCTTATTATAGATGAGATGTTCATCCATCCAGAAAAAGGACCCATGTCTGTTGTGCATGTTTTCATCTGTTTAGTGTTCACTTCAAGCCAACTGCATGTTTTGTGTTTCAAAGGGTGTTTCAAAGGGAAATAAAGAAGACAAAGTGGTGTTTGTATAATCTTCTGCATGTATCGTATACAAACATCACTGTTCATTTCCTCTCAGATGTTGTGATGCTGGTGTCATGCACCTGCCTCTTCATTAACCCCACCCCCCAGCCCATATGGGTCTGTATGGCAGAAACCCCCATCAGGACGATTATGTCACCCTGCTGTCCTTCTTTCATCTGAATATGTGTCTCTTTCTTTAATAAAACCTGCCGTATGTGTCACACCCCCAAGCCCTATTCTCTGTGGACGCCCAGCTGGGCAGAGACACAATGCAACTCACGCAGGTCATTTGCATGCGTGGCGCTCCATTGCGTCAGCTGTCTAATGGGCTTCAACAGGGAGAACGACCAGGGACCTTATCGCCTCTCATAGTCTTGCTTTGCATCCTGCTCCCACAGCCAGCCCCCCCCCCCCCCCAAGGTTTCCAGGAAGGCTCTGTCTGGCCTGGGAACAAATGACAAAGTGAATGATTGTTAGCTCAATTAGTACCTCGTCTCAAATGTTTTACTGTCTTTTAGTGTTTGTGTGCGATCCTCTGGCAAATAAGCTAATTACTTGGAAACAGAGAATTCTCAGGAAAAGAGAATTGGATGAATAATTTGGGTCAGAGCAATAGCTGCACCCATTTGACAAAGGATTTGGACCTCTCTTTTGGGACAGTGCTGAATATGAACTCAGTTCAGCGTTTAGTCTCAGGGTCATTGTGAGGTTTAGGGCATATTACAGTCTTGGTGGGTTAGTTGAGCTCTCAGCATGGCAGCAGTGGGTATATGATATAATCACAGCGGTGAGTCAGTATCTGTGTCCATGGCTCTTCTCCATGCACTGCTTCAGCACTGGGGCTTAGGCCTACAATCTCCGCCATGCGTCCGGTGCACATCACAGTCCAGCAGGTCCAGAGTGAAGCCATAGGATTATCCCCCAAGGTGGTGCAGCGGTTTCCCCCTGCTACAACAGATGTGTTGTAGCTGCTCTTCCTGTTGGTGACATTAGGACTGATCCCATTTCGTCGACTGTTTGGTCGATAGGCTGTTGGTCGACCAAGATTTCTTTAGTCGAGCTGTAGAAAATAATAATAATAATTTAATTGTGTACAAGACATGTCTGATTTGTGCATGTCTGAGAACTAATCTATTGTAGAGGCCGTGGGGATGGCACAGTCCATCAGTCTAAGACGTTCTTCTAGAATTGTATATGTTTATATTAGGTAAGAACAATGGTGTAACACTAATAAAAATCAAAAGGACGGCGCAATAAACACTGAAGTTCTGTAGTGGTCACTGCAGCAATGGGGAGCCCCATCACCTGTGAACCCTGGGGAGCCCCATCACCTGTGAACCCTGGGGAGCCCCATCACCTGTGAACCCTGGGGAGCCCCATCACCTGTGAACCCTGGGGAGCCCCATCACCTGTGAACCCTGGGGAGCCCCATCACCTGTGAACCCTGGGGAGCCCCATCACCTGTGAACCCTGGGGAGCCCCATCACCTGTGAACCCTGGGGAGCCCCATCACCTGTGAACCCTGGGGAGTCCCATCACCTGTGAACCCTGGGGAGTCCCATCACCTGTGAACCCTGGGGAGTCCCATCACCTGTGAACCCTGGGGAGCCCCATCACCTGTGAACCCTGGGGAGCCCCATCACCTGTGAACCCTGGGGAGCCCCATCACCTGTGAACCCTGGGGAGCCCCATCACCTGTGAACCCTGGGGAGCCCCATCACCTGTGAACCCTGGGGAGCCCCATCACCTGTGAACCCTGGGGAGCCCCATCACCTGTGAACCCTGGGGAGCCCCATCACCTTTGCAGTGTTGACATTACATAGGATAATACAGAGCTTGTGTCCCTCCCAGCTATGACTGGTATGTCCTTATGATTAAAATAAGAAAATCTGTTCAATGTACAGGTCTAGCCTGTTTTCTAATGTTTGCTTCCTTCAAAATAGTCTCAGGTGCACTAACTCTTTTGGCCTAATGAATTGACTGAGGTGCAGAGACACGTAGTTGAGACAGATGTTTCCCTTTTCATGGCATTTTGAGTTAACCCTCTCTGGTGATCCTTTTAAGACAACATAGGATGTGGTCAAGGAAATTACCGCTCTTTCTATTTGGGTTTGGATGACCAATCTATTGTTGGTTTTCTACGCAAGACGTTGGGTCCAGTTTTTGTTGTCTTTATTTGTATAGTACCAGAATCCTCAAAAGGGTCAAATGTATAATTCTTTGGAATTTTTCTCATATTCTCAAACAGCACATTTATATTTTCCAACGGGGCTATACATTTGGGTGAGGTTTTCTCTCTCGCCTGAGTAGCCTCGTTTCACTGCCACAAATCTAATTCAACCATCTAGTGTTCAGCGAAATAACAACACAATGTCAAATACAGGTAGCCTAGTCAAATAAATAACATCTAATCACATTAACTGTTACTCTCTCGCGGGAAACCTTCACTCTTGCGTAGACATTTAGAAAGGAAACATGACAATTTGAAAAATAAGCCACAGGAGTTTTTTGAGCGAGAATAAATATGACTTGCGAGTAGTAAGACATGTATAAAAGCAACAGATAGCATTAATAAGAAGGGGCTAGAAGAGTCTTATATGGTGAGCTACCGAGTGGCTAGGACAGACAAGCCCCATACTATTGTGGAGGACTTAATTCTTCCTGCTACCGCGGATATGGCTGGGACAATGCTGGGGGAATAGTCCCAAACTATACAGACAATTACTTCATCTAACAACACTGTTTCACGACACATCAGTGACATGGCAGGAGATTTTTTTGAAACAATTACTGCTTCGCATACAAGCCAGTGAATTATATGTATTACAGCTGGATGAATCATCAGACGTGGCAGGCCTGGCACAGCTCCTGGTATATGTCCGTTACGTTTATGGGTGGTCAATTAAGGAAGACATCCTCTTCTGCAAACCACTGTAAACCAGGACAACAGGGGAGGATATTTTTTAAGTACTGGACAGCTTTGTGACATCAAATGGACTTTGGTGGTCAAGATCTGTGATGATGGCGCAAACATCATGACAGGAAGACATAGTGGAGTGGTAACGCACGTGCAAGCATTTACTCCCAATGCCACTTGGGTACACTGCAGCATCCACTGAGAGGCTCTTGCTGCCAAGAGAACGACTGACACTCTCCATCTCCACCCCAGGGTCGGGAATTCTGTAAGGGGTGCGTAACTGGTGGCAGTGAAGTCAAAGCAGGAGAGCAGAACTTGGTAAATAGCCGGAGCCGTTTAATAAACATAACTACCGGCATACAAAAAACAACAAACACATGGGCACAAAACCCGTATCGCACCTGGTACACAATGCACACGTACTCACAATAAACAATCCCCAACAAGGACATGGGGGAAACAGAGGGAACATATACAACATGTAATAAGTTAATTGAAACCAGGTGAGTGTGAAAACAAGACAAAACAAATGGAACATGAAAAATGGATCGGCGATGGCTCGAAGACCGGTGACGTCGACCGCCAAACACTACCCGAACAAGGAGTACAACCGACTTTGGTAGAAGTCGCGACACTGCCAGGTTTCTTGCCTTGGCAAATCGCGCAGTTAAGACACTTGATACCCTTTGCAACCACGTACCTATGTGAGAGAGGATTCTTGGCCCTCACTAGCATGAAAAACTAAATACAGGCACAGACTGTGTGTGAGAAATGATTTAAGACTGAGAATCTCTCCAATACAACCCAGAGTTATGTGCATCCTTTCAAACACACCCTTCTCATTAACCTGTGGTGAGATATTCATAATTTTTGAGAAAAAATATGGATTTATATGTAAGATGGCTAAATAAAGAGAAAATTATTGATGTGTTATTATATTATTGCCTTGGTCCTATAAGAGGTCTTTGTCACTTCCCACAAGCCGGGTTGTAACAAAAACTCACACTCATTCTTATGTTTAACTGTATCGGAAAGTGTGTGTGTGGCAGGCTTACAATGATGGCAAAAAAACAACATTGTAGAGTGCGCTGACCCTGGTGCTATAGGGGGTATGCAGCTGGAGGTTGATTGTTTTAAGAGGTACGGGACTATAAAAAGTTTGGGAACCACTGGTATAGTATAATGCAGCCTGATTTGTGTATCTTCTGCGATTGATCCTTCCTTTCATAAAATTACACTTCATCAGATGATAGTCTCTGACAGATGGGAATAAGCTTGAACTGCCATATTTGGGTAGAAAATAAACCCAGTGATTGAATCGCCAAACGGAACCTTCTGAGGTTTGCCTTGAGATGAACTATGATCTATGTGTTTTCTTAACTGCCTGCCCTCCTTACACTGTTCAGCTTTACCTATCAAATCATAGCTGTACTGTCAGTCCTTTGCACACGTATAATTAAAGCACTTTTCTGGTCGTTTGTCATGAATCAGCAGGGCTGTTTTTCTCTGCTCTCTGTGCCAAAGAAAACATTCCCTCTTTCATTGCCCTTTGCTTTTCTCTCCTCGTTCCTCCTCTTTCAGTTAAACCAAATATGTCTTTGGAGCGTTCTTCTCATGTAACTGACATCTGCATCAGCACCAATGACTTTTAAATCCTGATCACAAAAGAAGCTCCAGGCCAGTGTTTAGGTTGCCTGACGACTCCAACGGAATTATTCCGCTGCTCCCCTGCGTTCGCGATATACTCCAGTCTGAGTCTGCCATTGTTGAAGTTGTTTGTGGTTATGTCAAAATGAGTGTGTTGTACAAAACACAAGTAATCAGTGATTGGATAATCTCTAACCAATCAGCGAATCAAAGCCAATGACGCATTTTCAAAACGCCTCCTTAAATACGTGTTCTGGCTCTGGCGAAACCCGTCGGTTTCTGGGACCAATCAGAATGGTTACAATGTGTTTGCGTTCTAGAAATCGTCCGGGAGGTACTCCGATCCAGACTCATTGCGGAGTAGAAACTTGTGGTCGTGGCATAGCGTTTGGCCGGAGCAAAGATTTTGAGAAGCCTGGCCTGTGTTTAGGGCGGCTTCGATGTATTTTCTCCAGGGTTGCTGCTTCCTGCTGCAGTGTGATGGTGGCCTCCTTTAGCCGGGGCTGGCCTGAGCTCTGATACTTGGGGTCTCTCAGCCAGCTCCCCAGTGGCCTGCCCTGCAGCTGTCGAGCCATGTCAGTTGGCCTGGAGATGAAGGTCTCGCAGCCCTTTCCTTCACAGGGAGGGCCTGACCGCCGTGTCGTCACGAATACGTGTCCATTAGGGCCCGGTGAGTGATAGGCCGGCTCCACAGACAGAGGGGTTCACTGCACACACAGCCCAGGTGCACACACACCCTGAGGCAGAGAGCTGTGAAAGGCATCACACACAATCATGATTTATGGCCCCCCTGTGCACTGGTTAATTGAACATTGTTTCAAGTGTCGGAAATTGATGCATCTGCATAACTGAAAAGGCAGTGTCAATTTTGAGCCCTTGGATGGGAGCTTTGTTTCTAGGTCCCTGTTGACGTACGGTGCTGTAACGACTGACACTCAATTCAAATGGTACAGCAGCATTGTCGCATCATTTACAACATCTTTATGGATCACTAGTCTCATAAATAACCTAATCATGCATTGTGAACCATGCTTTGATTCATCCCCCAGTTCAGTTCACATCCTTCCTCTGGCGCTCCACTGGTAATAGCAAGAGATGCAGCATGATCAGCAGCCCAGTGCAGTACAGCTCTCTGTTAGTAAACTGCACTGTCTTCTCATGCTTGAAAGGAACGTCCAAATCCCTACACTAAACATGACATGCCTTCGAGCCTTATATAAACTGAAGTTCTTACCCCCAAAAAGACTACTGTGGAAATGTATTGCCAAGGGTGCGACTGGGTACATAAGCAGGAAACGGCAATAAATACATTATTGAGTAAACAATGAATGTAGTGATAACCAGTATTACTGAGAGAGGCCGCGCCACAATGTCTGTACTGCTGGGCATTTTAGATGTGTATCAATACATATAGCCTGCTGAGTAATACACTTATTGCTGGTTTTGCGTGTGTACCACTACCACCCTGTCTCTTCAACATGGTTAAAGAGTGTACCACTACCACCTTGTCTCTTCAACATGGTTAAAGAGTGTACCACTACCACCTTGTCTCTTCAACATGGTTAAAGAGTGTACCACTACCACCTTGTCTCTTCAACATGGTTAAAGAGTGTACCACTACCACCCTGTCTCTTCAACATGGTTAAAGAGTGTACCACTACCACCCTGTCTCTTCAACATGGTTAAAGGGTGTACCACTACCACCTTGTCTCTTCAACATGGTTAAAGAGTGTACCACTACCACCTTGTCTCTTCAACATGGTTAAAGGGTGTACCACTACCACCCTGTCTCTTCAACATGGTTAAAGAGTGTACCACTACCACCCTGTCTCTTCAACATGGTTAAAGAGTGTACCACTACCACCCTGTCTCTTCAACATGGTTAAAGAGTGTACCACTACCACCCTGTCTCTTCAACATGGTTAAAGAGTGTACCGCTACCACCCTGTCTCTTCAACATAGTTAAAGAGTGTACCACTACCACCC
Source organism: Oncorhynchus keta (assembly GCF_023373465.1). NCBI lineage: Eukaryota > Metazoa > Chordata > Actinopteri > Salmoniformes > Salmonidae > Oncorhynchus > Oncorhynchus keta. The sequence continues at coordinate 20,997,387 of NC_068425.1, read as the reverse complement.
TGTCTCTTCAACATGGTTAAAGAGTGTACCGCTACCACCCTGTCTCTTCAACATAGTTAAAGAGTGTAACACTACCACCCTGTCTCTTCAACATAGTTAAAGAGTGTACCACTACCACCCTGTCTCTTCAACATGGTTAAAGAGGGCTCTCTTCTAACTGAGACGCTCTTAATTTGGCTTTTTCAATTCCAGTAAATACAGGCCTGGTGTTCTGTAATGAAGTGGGATAAGTTCCATACTGTATCTGTAATGAAACTACTGCTCCCCGTGTAACAGTTTAACTTTCGACCGTCCCCTCGCCCATACCCGGGCGTGAACCAAGGACCCTCTGCACACATCAACAACAGCGACCCACGAAGCATAGGTTCCCATCGTTCCACAAAAGCCGCTGCCCTTGCAGAGCAAGGGGAACCACTACTTCAAGATCTCAGAGCAAGTGACGTCACCGATTGAAACGCTATTTAGAGCGCACCACCGCTAACTAGCTAGCCGTTTCACATCCGTTACACCCGTTTATAATCACATTCCGCTTTACATGAGGACATTTCAACCATGAGAGAGTGGTTATTCATGGTAGGTCTTGGACAGGAAATGTCAATTTCATATGAAACAAGGAAAGGGGGTCTTTCAGTTTTCCCAAACTACAGGGACTGTAAGAACCAATTATATGTCTTTTGTTCTAGGCCCAATTCATAAAGCACAATGTTTGTTCTGTCTTTGGAAGAGTGTTCCCTATCTTTATGTTCCATATTTTCACCTGAATCGGAAAAGGAAGGCTTTCCTCTGTTATCATTAAGTCTATTTAGTGTGCAATTTTTTTCCTCAACGTGGACCCTCCGGGTGGCTACTGTACCTCAATCTATCGTTTTCCCCGTGTTTCCGTGTTTTCAACTAAGACCACAACGTTATTAGTACTAATCCTCCTAACCTCTGTCTGTCTGTTCTCACCGCTGGACTTGTGACCAGTAAGAAAGTCAAACGCCAACATGTTGAAAACCCCGCAGACCACGGGAGATGAAGCTACCTCCCCTTTTAAACTTAAAGGCAATTCTGCCACTTTTCAACATCATATTAATTATCTCCAGCACCAAACCAGTCTCTACATATGTGAAAACTGCCCATTTGTATGATCTGTGGTTAAAGAAAATATGAAGGTCCTAAAAAATGCTTCTCTGTGTCATCACAGGGTAGGACTAAAAGGGAAAACTGATTTTCAAGTCCAAGGGATGGTACTTTCTTTCACCCCATGTCACCGCGAATGTCATAGTGTTTGAAAACCACTGTTTTTTAAAGGTTTAAACTTTTGAGGATGTCATCGGTTAGACATTTTTAACTTTTAATATTTTTTTTCTACAAAACTTCGAAATGCGGAATGAGATACCCTTTAATACTAGTACCGCTGGGCCTCGATGGACCAGCCCTTTCCCTTAGACTGCTGCTCCACTCAGGAGCCCTAATAGGCTGACCACACTGCTTGCGTTGCAAAATAAATGTAGAAATCAATGTTATTCAATTATTGCACCCACACTGCTTAAGCGCGCCAACGAGCGTCTGCGTTGCCAAGGGCTAAAATAGAAGTCAGTTCTATTTCTGACGCAGATCGCGCTGCAAGTCCTGCCTCTCCCATCTCCTTATTGGTTTATAGAAGCAGGTATCAACGTGCCATCTCCTCGTTGGTTATACCCACGTGGGTGACTGAAAGACAAACGAGGCCAGTGGCAGTAATGCACCCAATTTAATAAAGTTTCCAATCGCAATATAAAGTCAAGAGAAGAAAAGGCCTGGAAGGAAGAGAGATGACTAGAAATGATTCGGTTGATCGTTTTATGTGTGGATTAGTTGTCAGAGTAGAGGACCTTGTGCATTTCAGGTAAAATAACAACTCAATGTTTATATCCCAGGACAAATTGGCTAACAACAGCAAGCTAGCTAAATAGAACAAATTAGCTAGCAAGTGCAAGCTAACTAGCTAAATTGCCATAAATGTTTAATGCTTTTCGACCTGTTTCCAAATTAATGTAATTTTTTTAGTTTGTTTTGATATTTTAACCTGCGTGTCGTGATCGCGTTTGGTGTCGGGGGACAAAATAAATGTATGCACGATGGTGCATGCGTGCAGCCGGTTTGGGTTCTGTGTAAGGCACTGCATCTCAGTGCTTGAGGCGTCGCTACAGACACCCTGGTTCGATTCCAGGCTGTATCACAACTGGCCGGGATTAGGAGTCCCGTAGGGCGGCGCACAATTGGCCCAGCACCGTCCGCGTTTGGCCTGTGTAGACCATCATTGTAAATAAGAATTTGTTCTTAACTGACATGCCTAGTTAAATAAAGGTTACATTTAAAAAGAAAATATATTAAGTAATGAGCAGCCATTCTGACTGCAACATTCTAACAGTGTAATTAATGCATTTGATATATTCTATCGCAAAAATAATAATTTGGTTGTGTTTATGAAGGTCTTAGGTAACATTAGAATACAAATATATATTTTAAAAAAATCATAATAACACAATAGCATTTTCACTAGTTTGTTACTATAGACTATATGTAAAAACAACAAAAATAGATACACAAATTCAAGTGTTCAATGTATTTTATTTGTGGAGTCCCTTTGTTACAACTATGAAACAGAAAGTATATGTGTTGGAATGCAGTAATGAGTTATTTTTATTTAAAAAAATATATAATAATCCCCATCTTCCAAGATGCAAGACGCGCAGTCAAATTATGAAAACATCCGTAGCCTAAACATCATTATAATTTCCAAGTGTGCTTGATAAAGTGTAAATCAGCACAAAAGCAAAAATGGTATTATAATGAATATAAGTGTCAATGACAGCTGTCAAAAATAGTCAATTATTGTCAGCTCGTGCTTACATGGTGTGTCTTCACACAGTAGCATCAGTTGGAGCATGTCTTTTTAGTGTGCTTAGGTTCAGGCTTAGGTTCAGGTTTAGGTTCAGGCTTAGGTTCATGAGGCTCAGAATCTGAAGAATAATCAGATGTCATGAATAATTTATTCCCCAGCATCTGAGTCGTTTTCATTCAGATTTTGTAGCAATGCTAACTTAGCATGTGCATCCATTCGTGTTGGTCTTCTTGCCATTGTAAATTACACACGCTCTCACTGTGTACTCCAAGTAGGCCAGAGTAGACTGAGAAGACTGTTTTGGATTTGTTGTACTGATATAGGGTTAGGGCTGTTGTACTGATATACTGATATAGGGTTAGGGCTGTTGTACTGATATAGGGTTAGGGCTGTTGTACTGATATAGGGTTAGGGCTGTTGTACTGATATAGGGTTAGGGCTGTTGTACTGATATAGGGTTAGGGCTGTTGTACTGATATAGGGTTAGGGCTGTTGTACTGATATAGGGTTAGGGCTGTTGTACTGATATAGGGTTAGGGCTGTTGTACTGATATAGGGTTAGGGCTGTTGTACCGATATATGGTTAGGGCTGTTGTACTGATATAGGGTTAGTGCTGTTGTACTGATATAGGGTTAGGGCTGTTGTACTGATATAGGGTTAGGGCTGTTGTACTGATATAGGGTTAGGGCTGTTGTACTGATATAGGGTTAGGGCTGTTGTACTGATATAGGGTTAGGGCTGTTGTACTGATATAGGGTTAGTGCTGTTGTACTGATATAGGGTTAGGGCTGTTGTACTGATATAGGGTTGCGGCTGTTGTACTGATATAGGGTTAGGGCTGTTGTACTGATATAGGGTTAGGGCTGTTGTACTGATATAGGGTTAGGGCTGTTGTACTGATATAGGGTTAGGGCTGTTGTACTGATATAGGATTAGGGCTGTTGTACTGATACAGGGTTAGGGCTGTTGCACTGACAGTATTATGCCACGCCGGCAGTTATGAGTCATGACCGCAGTAAAATTCCATGTGACCGCTGAGTCATGGTATTCTCCTCTTATGCACATGTGGACATGTGTTGTTGATACCCAAATCGATAACGACCATCAGGCCGTTAATGGCCTGGTACTCGGGGCTGTATTGTCCCTCTAACAACTCTGATATCAATGCAAATGCAGTCAAATCACATCTAATGCTTATCATCAAAACATTATCGTGTTTTTAAAACTCACCTCACTGTGATTGATCAATTTGACGAAAGAAGTTCAACAACAGGTTGAAACTGAGCTGGATTTACAAGAAGTTTATCTTTAAAATGGTGTAAAATACTTGTATGTTTGAGGAATGTTAATTATGGGTTTTCTGTTGTTTTGAATTTGGCATCATGCAATTTCATTGGCTGTTGGAGAGGTGGGTCTCTACCGTCCCACATATCCCACTGTGATTGATCAATTTGACGAAAGAAGTTCAACAACAGGTTGAAACTGAGTGGAGAACATGGTCATTGTTGCAATGCCTAACATAACAAAATGACCAGTGCTTTCTAAGTTGATGATTCATTCAAACACCCATACGTATATTAGAGCTGATGCATACACATAGGCCCATATATGAGCCAAAGCCCGATAAAATAAATAATAACAAATACAAAAAATAAAATAACGGAATTAAAATAATGATTGTGCTGTTATACAATACATAGCCTACAGCATATTACGCACGGCAGGAAAGCATTTTAAAAAATGAATTAAGAGGTCTTTGGTGCCTAATTGTTCTAGCCTAGGGCTGTGGTGGTCATTACGTTGTGTCAGACTGTTATTGTCATGGAGGAGATTGAAATGCACAGCGGTGAGATATTCTGTAGCTAGAGGTAATGTCTCAGCCTATTCATTATGAACATAAATGACAATTCCCGATATCTAGGCTATTCAAAATCAAATACAAATTGGGGGTGGCTATCTCTGTAAGCCACTCTGCACAATCAATGAACCAACCACATCGCCTAGGCCTATATGTTCTCTCCCAGACTCATGGATAGACAGTTTGGAGTGTAGCATAAGGTAACCAGTCCATCCAGTATGTATAATAATACAGTCCACACTCAAAGGCCATTACTGTAATTGTTTTAATTTTGGAGAATAGTCTAATAGGGTACATACCGTTTTGAGATTCTAATTAGAATAGATCAATACAGTACAATGGTCCGTCCTGTTCTTCATTCACAATTGGTGATGACATAATTATGCATCGTTTGCTTCCCCTCCCCTTCTCCCAATCATACATACATACACTTCATTTATTTAATCTGTTGTTATATGTGTGCTATTAGTTTCAGTTTAGGTTCAGTTTTGAGGCAATTATTAAGGTGATTATCAACTGGGCACAGCGCCTTCAACTGTCAGAAGAAGGAGTGGAGCAGGCCCCACTGTCGGGAGGAGGGGTGGAGCAGGCCCCACTGTCGGGAGGAGGGGTGGAGAAGGGCCCACTGTCGGGAGAAGGGGTGGAGAAGGCCCCACTGTCGGGAGAAGGAGTGGAGCAGGCCCCACTGTCGGGAGGAGGGGTGGAGCAGGCCCCACTGTCGGGAGGAGGGGTGGAGCAGGCCCCACTGTCGGGAGGAGGGGTGGAGCAGGCCCCACTGTCGGGAGGAGGGGTGGAGAAGGCCCCACTGTCGGGAGAAGGAGTGGAGCAGGCCCCACTGTCGGGAGGAGGGGTGGAGCAGGCCCCACTGTCGGGAGGAGGGGTGGAGCAGGCCCCACTGTCGGGAGGAGGGGTGGAGAAGGGCCCACTGTCGGGAGGAGGGGTGGAGAAGGCCCCACTGTCGGGAGAAGGAGTGGAGCAGGCCCCACTGTCGGGAGAAGGAGTGGAGCAGGCCCCACTGTCGGGAGGAGGGGTGGAGCAGGCCCCACTGTCGGGGGAGGAGGGGTGGAGCAGGCCCCACTGTCGGGAGGAGGGGTGGAGCAGGCCCCACTGTCGGGAGGAGGGGTGGAGAAGGCCCCACTGTCGGGAGGAGGGGTGGAGCAGGCCCCACTGTCGGGAGGAGGGGTGGAGCAGGCCCCACTGTCGGGAGGAGGGGTGGAGAAGGGCCCACTGTCGGGAGGAGGGGTGGAGCAGGCCCCACTGTCGGGAGGAGGGGTGGAGCAGGCCCCACTGTCGGGAGGAGGGGTGGAGCAGGCCCCACTGTCGGGAGGAGGGGTGGAGCAGGCCCCACTGTCGGGAGGAGGGGTGGAGCAGGCCCCGCTGTCGGGAGAAGGAGTGGAGCAGGCCCCGCTGTTGGGAGGAGGGGCAGAGGGGGAAACCATTTAAAAAATGACATGCCTTCCTAAAACTAATTATAACACCAGTTCTGTTTGTGATATTAAGATTCTAACAACGACAGTGTGTTATATAGGGTTATTTAGGAAAAGTCCAGGACTGAGGGGGCATGACTTATATGGCAGTGTATTTTTTTTAATGAGTAGTCCAAATGACTGCTTTAGCAGTTCTAGTGTTGTCCTTCACAACCTTGTCAACTCCTCATGAGAGATGGATTCAGGGAATAGTTCTTTGTCCCCTCAGTATGAGTGAATGAATTAAATCTTTGCTGACTGTAATGAGATCAGCAGTACTTCTACAGCGTGACAGAAAGGAGTTAGACTGTTGTCACTGACCCCAAAACAGTTCCAGGCGACAACAAAATAGCTGTCAATTTGGGACGCCAGCAATTTCAACTACTGACATGGCAAATCACCTTTCCCAGAAACACCCCCCTTAACCTGGGGTGTTGTGTGTATACATGTGCATTTCAAAGCTCATCTCTTCTGCTGGTGTTAGTGTTGGCCCTCTGGCGTGCCGTGTTCATGTGTGACCACACACTCCTCCAGGCCCATCTGCAGCTCTTTTATTTACATACCATGGTGCTACTCCCCATGCCAAGCTGGCCCGGGCTCCAAACCCCAGACTCCCCACTGGCTGAGCCGGACAGGGAAGACAACACATGGGCCTCAGGTTTCACTCTACTTCATCTCAAAGGAAAACATTGGAAGCCTCAACTCTTCATTCTCATGCGTTAGACCATGCATGTTGGCGTTCCTGTCAGCCATTAGGACGTAGCTTGTTGGAGCCTAGAGGGCCAGGAGAAGAGAGCAGGCCCAGATATGATGGAGAGAGAACAATCTGGCTCGTATCTGTGCTGATACGTGTCTGATGTCGGCGTTATCTGTCTCCTGATAAGAGTGGTGTGAGTAAAGCCCCAGGCGTGGGGCAGCAGGTGTGGGCAGGCAGTGAGACACTACAGTACAGCAGCGTACACATTCCTCTGGAGAGGCTGAAGTGTGTGAAAGGTCTGGATCAGTAGGACACTGCTTAGGGCAGGAGGGGAGCCTTTTCCCCTTGTCCCCTTGTCCCCTTGTCCCCTTGCTCTGATCAGAATTAATTTTTGAAAAACTGGTCAGGGATTGACACATGAGGCTACATGTTCAGCTAAGTAATTGCTCAGTTGTTTAAATAATGTTTTTCCCCTTTTATGAAAGGGCATTTGTGCTCTTTTTTTGTTGCTGGTTGTTTGGTTACTTGATTGTGTGAGAAGCTGGTTGTCTGTGTCTGGATCCTCTTGTGTACTAGAGGTGGTCCTGGTTTCCATGTAGGCTGTGTAATGAGTTGTGAATGGAACAGGAGGAACTCCCTGCTTCTCAGGCAGTACTCTAATCATCAGAGGAAGAGCCGGGGGAACGAGGGGAAAATAGAGTGCAGAAAAAAGAGAGAGGGGGCAGGGAGAAGTGGAGGGAGACAGAGAGGGCGGAGTAGAGTTGGTGAGATGGAGGAACACAGAGTTTAGGGACCTCTCTATCGCTCTGTCTCCCTTTCTCCCTCCCCTGGGAGGGGGCTCACACAATGGCCTAAGCCTCCCGCTCTTTGGAACAATGGTCTTGGGAAAGGAAGTGTAGAAGAGGCCCAGCTCAAGTCCCTGCTTTTGTTTCTGAGAGGTCCCCCCCTCCATGTCACAGCCAGATTGCAACGAAACACCCCTGAGGTCACTCACACACTTCTACACCTCAGGTTCCTGCTCACACAGCCAGTGCTTCCTCATGGTGCCTCCAGTAAAACTCCGGCCCCTCTTCTCACCCCCAAACACCACCCCGTGGAGGTGATGGGACAAACCGGAAAACTGCCCCACAAGACGAGGTATATTCCTCCCCAGAGAAAAACAAACACATAAACAAAGTGGACCCCCAGAGGCCTGGGAGGTGAACTGAGATGGGCTTGTCTCTGCCCGGTTGAGTTTGTGCCATTTCACTGTTTCCAGCAATGGGGTCCTATCATGTGCCAGTACAGTGTGCATGGTGGGAAAATAACATGCAGAATGAACAGTCATAGACACGAGATGGAGAGAGGAAATTTGGCTTAGTTTGTTAGCACTTTAGGAAAAATACTCAGCCACACCACCAATCTCTTACCCCTGATGTGTTTTTAACCTTGTGTTCTTAACGGCCAGACAGTTTGGACTCCTCTGTGTAGCTGCGTATACTGAAGTAATATGGGGTAATCTGGCATGGAGATTTCTGAGGGGCGATGACCATATATATATATTTTTTTAATACTTGTTTGCCACAGGAAGAAGCACTCAGCATTCACTTTCTCCTCCCTACTCGCTCTCTCTGACAGCACTTCCCCTTATAGTTTAAGTGCGAGAGTTCAGAAACTGTGGCTCTGATTGCTGAGGGATTTTCCCGCTCTTTGGCTAGGAGGCAGGTGTTCAGACAGGATGTGGACGTGTGAGCAGCAGCACAAGGGGCCTCAAGACACAGCAGTGAGAGTACTGCTTCCTATGATGTAACCAGGCAGGTGCAGCTACGCAGGTGTTAACTGGACCAGGTAGGTAGGTATTGATATATGGTTGAAATGCTATAAAGGTCAATATCTAGCTCCAGAGAGGGTTAGCCACCAGGCAAACTGAGGACCTAACTTTACCCAGTGGACTTAGCAGTGTGTGATGACTTTTCTCCACATGTAACTGTTGATTTGAGGAAAGTAAACAGATAAAACCGATCTGTGTTGAAATCTGTGTCTGTGGTCCACTCTGGCAGCGCTGCCTCTAGACGTGGGGAATAGCCACTCTGACGCCTCACAGAGCCGTTTAAAAACGACAGGGATCTAGGAACTGGCCAGGGGAACGGCCTCCTTTGTGTGCGACCCTGTCATTGTCCCAGAGCTCAGATAAGGCAAAAAATAATACCCCAGCACGCCGCTGTGACTTCCTGTTCCCATTTACTCAGCAGATAAGGCCCTATTCCCACTAAGAGATATGAAGGAGAGACTGAGGAGCGGGGTGGCGAAAGATAATTTTACTTTTCAATTGACATTACATCCTTGCTTTACTGTACCCTTTGTTGTGGCTGGCAACGTGACATTTTTGGTCCACAGCTCAAAAGCCAGTAAGCAAAACTATTCAACAGTGACAAACTTTTATTCTTAAACATATTACACTATTGAATAATGCAACAATTCACAAGCATGTATGTGCAGACAAAGGGTAGGAAGCATGAGTTTTTACTCACCATCTGGTTACCTATAACTACAAACATAGTTCTGTTTTTAGGTTATTATTTATTAACTTATTCCCGGATATCTTCTAAACTACCCACAATGCACTATTTTGCAACGTCATATGGAGAGAGTACTCTGTCTATTACCGAGTTCGTATGCTAGCTCGGTATCTAGCTCAAGCCGGCTAACGTTAGCATACTCATGCTCTTCACAGACTTTTCGGCTGTGATATCGAGTGGGAAACCGTTAGCACGGCATACTCTGGTGCCTTCTTGCCATGGGCTCAAAATGAAAGATAATCATACCTCTTTGCTCTGTAGTACCTCGTCTGTTCTCCTTTTTGTCTTTTGTAAACTTTTCAGCATTGGCCTCCTGAGTGGCGCATGCATCGTGGTGCTCGCTGTGCCACTAGAGATTCTGGGTTCGAGTCCAGGCTCTGTCACAGCCGGCTGCGACTGGGAGACCCATTGGTGCTGCTTGCTTCCGGGTTAAGTGGGCATTGTGTCTAGAATCAGTGCAGCTTGGTTGGATTGTGTTTTTGAGGATCCGTATGGGAGTTGCAGCGATGAGACAAGACTGTAACTACCAATTGGATACCATGAAAATTGGCTATTTAAAAACATTTTTTTACAACGGGCATGTTCTCTGTAGGCTACAGGAGTTTTGTAACCTTTTCTATCTTGGCTTAGTGCTAGCCTGCTAGCTGATATCTGGAATCTATTGCTATAGCTATTGGATTTCCCTCACTGACTCTCCATCGGCCTGGGGGAAGCGCCTGCCTCTCGCTTTGGTAGTTAACTCAGCTTGCACTCTTTTCAAAAAGTTTTACAATCGGATGGGTCCCAGCCATCAATCTGTACGTCTCTGCTCTCTCTTTGATTTTGATCTGTAGTTATGTTTTAGTTGTGTTAGTTCTCTAGTTTGTCTCAAGTTTTTACGCTTTGGCTAGGTGGTTGGCTAGGCTATTAGCTAGTTGGCTAAATAGATAATGTTAGCTGGCTGGTCAGCTTGTTTGCTAAAATAACATTCTTTGATAACTTGTTAGATGGCGTTATGTATTTCCAAATCATTGGTTTACTTTAATGTAGCTGTAGATGGCTGACTCATGCTGTGCTAACGTAACAATACATTCATAAAGTATTTGCTTGTAAGTTTGTGGAAAATGTTATTGAAACTAGTATTTGTAGTTATTTCTGTTGGAGTTAACATTATAGGGAATAGACTGGCTTGCCTATATGTAATCCATATAACACCACACACTTGGAAAAACATTTTCCGACTTGACTTTGTCGTTCTTCGGAATTCGGATTTGGTTTTATGTAATAACTTGAGAAATAAGAAAAGTGAGGTGTAACTTTGCAGTGGGACTTTTAATGCGTATACTAATGCCAATCCATATGTTACATGTGGTCCTGTGTATGCTACCTTCCATTTTAAGGGGTTTATTTTCTCGCCTGTGGAGATGGGCTTCCATAGTTTTATGTGGCTCATTGCAGTTACTGCGTCATTTTCAGAATGTAATAAGTAATAATTTGTCATTATTTGACTGTTTGAGTACTCACATGATTTTCTTTTGAGTTCTTGGAATAAAAATAACAGGCTATTTTTAGAACAGAAGGCCTGCGCTGGAATTTTTAAAACATTTCAATCTCTGGTTAAAGATTGACCTCCGTTCGAGCAATCAATTACTCATGTTCATCCCTAGAATGTAACAGGGATGCATTCCAGGTAAAAAATAAAACCCAGGTGAAATCTCAATAAAACGAGTCTCAGATATTCAGAAACATTGCTCTGCTATTACCATTTATTCTGTTTGTACCGCTCTGCTTCCAGGGGGTTAACTGTTTGGTGGGTGTCGTGATCTACCTCTGAAGGTAGCAGTACGCAAGTTTACATTTCAGTAATATGTGTAGCCGACTGTATTTTTACATAAAGTGTAGTAAGTGTGGCTCTAAGACGCTGCAGGTCCCGTCCCGTTCCGTCCTTAGCCATACCGCATGCAGCTTCCTGTGTTCCAGTGCCAGGCCTGTGAGAGCCCGAGGAGCACAGCGGAGCTATGAATTCGCTGGAATCCACCAGGCCTGATTGTGGACCCGGGGTTTCCGCTGACACTCTTGAGTCTTCAAATGGTGCCATCAGATCAAACACTTGTTCTCAGATGCTAAACAATCAGGCCTCCATAAGGCGAGGGGAGGAAAGGGCTTTCTTCAGCCCTTTAATCATCCAAGCAAGATGCTTCCTCGTTGACTGGTTCAGCTCCCAAGGAGGAAGATGGCCAGCTGTTAAACCACTACTGTAGTTCACCTAATTTGTCACTATTTCAGTATAATATGTCCTCGGGAACAGGGATGTGAAGGGATGTATATTCATCTTGGCATTGGTCCTCTTTTTACTGGTTTGAGTGATGCCAGTCACAGTAAGTCCTGTTATTGCGACAGGCAGATACCATAGTAGTGTTGGACCAAAACCAGCCATCGAGCCATTTAAAACCATACTAAACAGCCATATGGATTTACTCACAATTCATCTGGAAGATGTACATGTGGTGTTTTTTTTTTTAAAGGGTCCTTTAAAGCTATCAGGGTTTCTTTATTGAAACTTAAAGCTTGAATCTCAGGCATTGAGTCACATGGCAGGGAATATGGCATGATGGGACTGCTGACGTTTTTCACAGAGCAGTTTTCGACAAGGCCTACTTTTGAAAGCTCTTTCTTCTGTAACAGAGCTGTTCCTGTCTCACATTTTGGATGGATAATGGTGGCCTGAACTTTTGTATGTTCATTGCCTAGACCTAAGTGCAGTCATTTGAGCCCCAGAAACAAAATGGATTTTTGAGGCGTTGCCTGCTCTTTTATGGAAGAACATATAATCATAGTTTTGATACTAACAGTGGTTGTCTAATTTTAGTCTGATATTTTACAACAGATTCTGTTTCTGCCAGTCGCACCAGAGACACAGGCTGTGACTTGAATCCATGAATTTGTTCCAAGACAGAATTCTCAAATGTGCAGACTTTAGCAAAATCTCCCCTCTGCCCAGCATTCTTGCGGAACCAAATCTATGGTACGTTATACTTTCAGCTTTAAATTTTAAAAAGATATGTAGTCCTCAAAACGTTGTAACCGAACAGGCGGCGCTTTCCTCCCTCTCCATAAACATTAAAAAGAACTTTTAACAAATGTGCAGCAGATGAAAGCTTCAATGGGAAATTTGCTGCAATATTCAGCATTAGAAACTGGTTCCCGTAGTGAAGACAAGGCCAGGCAGCCTGTCCCGTCAGTCACATGCGGGTTTGATGTCAGTGTGTGCTGGTTACACGGCCAGCAAAGTGTTCTGAAAACTTTTTCGAAGAGGGGTTTGTGTTCCCATGACTTGACTGCGACACGCAATGTTTGATACACCTAATTAATTATGGAATTGAGGTCATAATCAAAGAGCCACAGAGATCCCCAAGGGGAAACTGGCTGTGTAGCAGAGATCTGGAATAGAAGCTCACTTCAAAGCACTTGTTTTGGGGCTGTTGAGGCTACCTTGGCCTTGCTCGCCTCCTGCTCAGACATAATGAGCAGTAGTAAGACGGGCTGTCGCCATGTCTCCACACGTGGGTGTATCCAGTGTCTGGGACTTCTTTCCCACTCGGTTCTGTGTTACCCCCCTGTGGCCTGCCCTTTGACCTCTCTGAACTCATAGCAAACAGTGACCCTCACAGCGGCTGACCCACCTTCAGACGCCATTGGAGACCAGAACACAAGTGCAGACTCTATCTTATGACCAGCTGACATGGATGGAGCTCTGCCTCACAGACCTCCATTACTGTTTCATCAGATGACAAATGCTTAGTGTCTGACATTAAACTGTATATCTACCGCTGGCGGTGGTGATTTTCATTTCAGGGACGATGACTGTGGCATCACACTGACATGCTGATTGAACGCAGGGCATAAGCTGCATGACTCTACAAAGCACAAACTTTGTTTGGAATTCACAGAATTGATAAGAATGTGCTACTTATCACATGCAACTGGTGAGTCTGTGCTTATGTTTGGAGAAATTGTATGAAAGATATAGAAGAGAGCTGGGGTGTCAGCAGGGCCAGTGAAATACACAAGGGAACGACCCTGCCATTGGTTGATCACGTCTTGGGAGGGCAGGAGATGTCTCCATCAGTTTAGTTGACAGGTCTGGACGTTGCCCATAGAGGCTGTAGGGACTTGGCACATTTCCAATGAGGATTTACCCCAGTGTTTTACCCAAAAGGCGCAGACTTTTCTGTTTCCATCTACGTGGGCCAGCACCTGTGTCTCACTTGGCCATGGCTCCAGCAGATCTGCTCTGACTTGGAGCCATGAGAAAGCAACAGTCTTCTTGAATGATGCAGAGGTTGTTGCTCGCCACACGTTTTTAGTGTCACAGTCCTGATGGAAACAGACTAACTAGAGGTTACGTTAACATAAAACACTGGCGACTCCCGGTGTGGGGCTAACTCTAGATGGAAAAGCACCATATGAGTCCCTGTGGTGTCCAGTGACATTCCTTCTTTTAAAGCCACACTAGGCTGATGGAGAGGCATCTCTATCAGAACATCAAAGGACACAGCAAGATCTCCTCCCTCCCTTTGTTCTCTGAACAGTGTATTGTCTCCTGACCTGGCCACAGAGGTCAGCCTGGGGTCAGAGGCTAATGAACTGCCTCGAAAGACGGAGAGAAAGGGACAGATCTATCAGGGACAGTTTGTTTGGGATCGCCACCAGGTTTTTGAGGCCTGGTGGGTGAGCTAGCTGGAGTCTCCACTCCACTGTCTGTCGCTCTCTCCTTAAACCCTGAACCATGACCCCGTAGCCCTCTAAAAAAATAATATATTTAACCTTTATTTAACTAGGCATGTCAGTTAAGAACAAATTCTTATTTACAATGACGGCCTACCAAAAGGCAAAAGGCCTCCTGCGGGGACGGGGGCCTGAGATGAAAAATAAGTGCAATATAAATATAGGACAAACACACATCACAACAAGCGAGACAACACTACATAAAGAGAGACCTAAGACAACAACATATCAAGGCAGCAACACATGACAACACAGCATGGTAGCAACACACCATGACAACATCATGGTAGCAACTAATCAGGGTGAGCATCTAGACCAGGATCTCTTAGTCCCGTGGCCTGCAGGTCTTCAGCCTTTCCAGAACCAGATGCTCTGTAATCTTTTAGAATGACTGAGTTGGTTCCCACAGATAATCTTGTTGAACCTGGAGATGGTTTGAGCTCGCAAGCAAACACATGATCATGAGTGAACTAATAATAGATCTGAAAAACAATGCTCAACCTCCAGATTTTGCACAACCAAAAAGCAAGCCACTCCAGTATACTACTTTAAACCATGAACTGAAGATGCACCATGAAGACACTTCCCTCCAGGCTTAAGTGAATAGTTTCTAGGTTAACCAGTAGCACAGTGTTTGTTCTAAAAATATCCTGAACGTATGTTGATTTATTTTCTGTCTTGTGTTTTTGCAGAGTTGTTGGGCTCCACGAAGAGACTGAACGTCAACTACCAGGATGGAGATGGGTAAGTGTGTGATGATGATAACACTGTCCTAAAGAACTGACTGACAACCTCTGTAAAAAAAGAATTAAAAGATGGCCTACCAATAAGCTACTCTTTCTGTATCTGTAAAACTGTAGTTCTAATGTATAGCTTCTACATACAAGTGCTGGGATTTTAAAGCTCAATGCATCTTGTCTTGGCTTGTGATAAACACCCTGCGTTAGTTTGCCTTGGGTTGAATCATGGCCTTCTGCTAAGTCAGCCAAAGCAGACTAACTGGTAATTGTGTCTGGAGGTGCGAAGGTGTCACTGCTGAAAAAGCTAATTTAATTGTTGTTTCTACTACTGCTTCTTGCCCAAAAGCAGACACACCACAGTCTACTAACCCCCCAGTTACCCTGTCTGCCAGTGGAAATGCTGACTGTAAAAATGTTCCCCTCTCGCTTATTAGCATAGGTCTAGTTTCTCCTCATCTATTTCTCTCTTTGTGGAGGGACTTGGATCCCATATGAAAGTTCTCACTTTCTCTGTTTCCTCTCTTCTTCCCTTCTCACAGGGTGGTGTGTTTTCACCGCAGATATTTCTGTCGGCTGCTAGAGCCATACTAATTTACACAATTGTTCTCAGTAGCTGATAGAATAGCACATTGATGACATTGGTGAGATCCCTTGGTGCAGCATGGCTTTTTTAAAGAGTCGCTCAGCTCCCTGTAGAATATGAACTAGTCAAAAAGTAGATCATACAAACTCTGGCAAAGTCTACAGCTAGACTGTCTGAGTTCAGATTGAGTCTGATAGGCTTAGCACACCCGAGATATCCAAATATAACTACCTCTTACAGCGCTCCCACATCCATCCAAACAGCCTTCCCCCTCCACAGACACTACTGGTGCCCCCTCACTCAGCCTAAATAAACAGAGTAACACAAGTGGCGATAAGAGCCAAGACAACAGTGGGAGACCTTTAGATAAGCCGTGCTTCTGAGATGGCTGTAAAACGGTCCAGAGAGCAGGACAGTGGTGCACCATATATCAGAGCCCAGGTCCCCCCCAGAACCACAGGCTCTGGCCATGGTTTACTGCTTGTTATGCATCTTCTCCAACCCCCCCTCTCTCTTTGTCAGCTCTCAGGGGCCGGGGGGGGGGCAGGGAATTCAGAGGCGGAGTCTGAGGGGGCCGGGGTCAGGGGTGGGGTTTGTCTGGCGTAGAGGGCGGGACTGTGGCCGATTTAGATGGGAGTGTTTACAAAAGCTGCCACACAACTCAATGCAGTGATGACAGTGTCCGCGTCCGGGAATTATATACTAGTGCACCAGAGAGGATAAACATGGCTGGAACAGAGAGGCCTGATGATGATGATACACTACATGACCAAAAGTATGTGGACACCTGCTCATTGAACATTTCATTCATGGGCATTAGTATGGAGTTGGTCCCCTCTCTTTGCCACTGTAACAGCCTCCACTCTTCTGGGAAGGCTTTACACTAGATGTTGGAATATTTCTGCAGGGACTTGCTTCTATTCAGCCACGAGCATTAGTGAGGTCAGGTACTGATGTTGGGCGGTTAGGTCTGGCTCACAGTCAACGTTCCAAAGGTGTTCAATGGGGTTGACGTCAGGGCTCTGTGCAGGCCAGTCAAGTTCTTCCATACAGATCTTGACAAACCATTTCTATATGGACCCCACTTTGTCCATGGAGCCATTGTCATGCTGAAACAGGAAAGGGCCTTCCCCAAACTGTTACCCCAAAGTTGGAAGCACTGAATCATCTAGAATGTCATGGTATGCTGTAGCGTTAAGATTTCCCTACACTGGAACTAGGGGGCCTAGCACGAACCATGAAAAACATCCCCAGACCATTATTCCTCCTCTACCAAACTTTACAGTTGGCACTATGCATTCGGGCAGGTAGCGTTCTCCTGGCATCCGCAAAACCCAGATTCATCTGTCGTACTGCGAGCTGGTGAAGCGTGATTCATCACTCCAGAGAAAGCGTTTCCACTACTCCGGAGTCCAATGGCGGTGAGCTTTACACCACTCCAGCCGATGCTTGGCATTGCGCTTGGTGATCTTAGGCTTGTGTGCGGCTGCTCAGCCATGAAGCTTTCCGACGAACAGTTCTTGTACCTTACGTTGCTTCCAGAGGCAGTTTGGAACTTTGTAGTGAGTGTTGCAACCGAGGACAGGCAAGTTTTACGCGCTATGGGCTTCAGCACTCGGCGGTCCTGTTCTGTGAGCTTGTGTGACCTGCCTCTTCGTAGCTGAGTTGTTTTGCTCCTAGACGTTTCCACTTCACAGTAACAGCACTTACAGTTGACCGGGGCAGCTCTAGCAGGGCAGAAACCTGACGAACTGACTTGTTGGTAAGGTGGCATCCTATGATGGTGCCACGTTGATAGTCACTGAGCTCTTCAGTAAGGCCATTCTAGTGCCAATGTTTGTCTATAGAGATTGCATGGCTGTGTGCTCGATTTTATACACCTGTCAGCAATGGGTGTGGCTGAAATAGCCCAATCCACTAATTTGAAGGTTTCCACATACACTATACAGTATATACAAATGTATGTGGGGCTGAAGATTAGCATGTCGGAAGAGTGTTAATTTGTGTCTTGCTGCTGCTGTGTGTTGCTCAGGTTGTGTGTGTGTGTGAATGTGTGTGCGTGCGTGCGTATGTGCGTGCTGCTCGGTTCTAATGGCCCCCGTGGGGACATGGAATTTCAAGTGGGGGGAAAGGTCTTTCATTATTCATCAGTGCTGTTGGCACTGCTCTGCTTTTCTCTCTAGCGTTAAACACAGACTATACTACTGCAGGAACCCGACCCCTCATCTTATCACTACAGCTCAGTCTCATATCCTATAGCTTAGTCTAGCGCTCCATTAGTAGGCCATACGTGATCATGTTGAAGCACAGCACACAGCAATTATGTTTACAACAGTAATCACTCATGTATATTGTGGGCTGATTGTTTTTCTAGAACACTTTGTTGTTGGGCAATCATGGAAAGTGTTCAGTCTGTCTTGGCAGTAGTGAGGGGGGATATGACTGGGCTCTTTAGTATGTAGTACTATGAATGTTGTTCAGGTGAAGACCTGTATGAGAGGATGATGAAAGGTTCTTACTCATCCCTTACTGTAGGCGTGGACATGGTTGACATACACTCAGTGGCCAGTTTTTATTAGGTTCACACATCTAGTACCAGGTTGGACCCCCCTTTACCTCCAAAACACCCTGAATTCTTCAGGGCATAGAATCATTGCTCAATTGGTTTCAAGGGACCTAGCGTGTGCCAGGAAAACATTCTCCACACCATTACACCACCACCCTGTACCATTGACACCAGGCAGGTGTACTGTGCCGCTATAAGCCTGTTGGCACAATTCTTTCCATATTCGCCCACTGCTGCTGACGGGATGTTTTTTGTTTGTCTCACCATTCTCTGTAAACCCTAGAAACTGAATGTGCGTGAAAAGCCCAGGAGGGTTGCCATTTCTGAGGTACTGAAACCGGCTTGCCTGGTACCACCGATGATACCACACTCTGGCTTAGGTCCCTTTTGCCCATTCTAACGTTTAATCGAGCAGTAACTCAATTCCTTGGTGCCTGTCTGCCTGCTTTATAAAGTCATCCACGGCCACGTGACTCACTGTCTGGAGGAGATTTTTGTGAGCGGGGTGGTGTACCTAATAAACTGACCAACTGGTCAGCTCACGCAACTGTTATTAAGATGTGTGTGTGTGTGGCCGTGAGAGTGTGCTTGGCGCCCATTCATCCCATTTCCGTAGACTTTATTTGCCCTCTCTCCGTCTGTGTGTGTGTGTGTGTGTGTGTGTGTGTGTGTGTGTGTGTGTGTGTGTGTGTGTGTGTGTGTGTGTGTGTGTGTGTGTGTGTGTGTGTGTGTGTGTGTGTGTGTCAGAGAAAGGCATGCTGAACAAACACTGGTGCTGTAATATATAAAAGGGTCTCTTTTCCGCAACCCTGTGAGACAAATTAGTATTTGAGTCTCCATGAACTTTTCCAGCTTTTGGTCTGTGTTTGGGGTGCAGTTTCCATGGAGAGCAGCACTGGAATGGCCTGGGCTGAATGGCTGTGCCTGTCTGTGGGGGACTGGTTGGATCCCTGGCCTGTGTGTCCACAGAGGGCAGTACTGCCAGGACCCGTCAACACACCCCTGTCATCTGAAGCAATGGAGGGAAAGAACCAACCCTGGCAGGAGATACACTACTAACTCTCCCTCTGAGAGCTGGACAGAAAGCCTGCTCTGTTTCCAAACTACCATAGAAGCTAACATCCATGCATGTTAGAAGTGCATGTCACACCTTCCTCCCACAGGGAGCTGTGTGTGTGTGTGTGTGTGTGTGTGTGTGTGTGTGTGTGTGTGTGTGTGTGTGAGAGAGAAAGACTGTGTATTTAGGAGAATGAACCAGCGTGTCTGAACCTGCGCTCGTAAAAACTCCCTGTAAGTGTTTTCATTCAGACGGCTTGTACTGTCATATAAAATCCATTGACTTATAAAGGAACATAGGAAAGATACCAAAGGCTTCCAAAAAAGACCTCACCATTGAAATGTATCTAAAAGTGATGTCTTAGTTCCCGTGTTTCCGAGCCATTTCATTGGCTCTACTACTATACTACACAGAGCTATAGGGCCCAGCTGCATTGATGCCGTGCCTAGATGACCAAGGTCAGGCCACTCTGTTTGCTGAAACGATTAGCACACAGCCCAGATTGGAAGGAAGTTATTAGCCTCTGACCTCTCAGTCAGTCAGTCAGCCAGCCAGCCAGCCAGATAGACAGAGAGATACTAGACTGGCCAGGTCACCTTGGGGAATGTGACACTATCAGCAGGAATGTCATTTGACAGGATGGTGCCTTGGCTCTGAGAGGCTATAACTCTCTCACTGTCCCTGGTCTGGCTGGGGAGGTGTGTGTGTGTGTGTGTGTGTGTGTGTGTGTGTGTGTGTGTGTGTGTGTGTGTGTGTGTGTGTGTGTGTGTGTGTGAGCCTGTGTGTGTGCGTGAGCCTGTGTGTGAGCAGGTCTGTCTGTCTATGTGTGTGTGTGCATGCGTGAGTGTGTTTGTTTGAGGTGGGTGATATACTACCCCAGTGCATTCCAGTCTGCAAGGATGACAGCAATCCAACCTGGTACTAAGGGGCCTGATTGGTGACAGGTCAGACCCTCTCCATCTCCCTCCATAAATATCTCCCTCCTCTCTCTCATCCTCTTTCTGTCTCTCCCTCTCTCTCTTTCTTTCATTGGAGTGGTGTGCTAGAGTGATAAGGTAAGAGGTGTCCCTGTTCTCTTCTAGAGAGGGGGAGAGGGAGAGACGTTGGGGTTGACAGGAGGAGAGACCTGCGTGCTTTGAACACAGAGCCTTTTCAAGGGCCTTTCTCTTCTGGACTCTCACGTCCTGCCAGGGGGAGAACGGGAGAGAGAATTGAAGGGAAGGACAGAGGAGGGATTGTGTACCTCCGGTCTCTCACCTCCCTCTCTCCCTCTCCTGACGTCCCTCTTTCATGGCTGGGCCCTGTGTAAAGCCCCTGGCCCAAGTGACTTAATACATCCCCACCCCATGGCCCATATAAACCCTGCTGCATTAGGGGTAGGAAACCAAGCTCTACCTCAGAGGATAGAGGCAGGATTCACTGGGTTAAGTGGCCCTAAGGCAGGCCTAATGAGACCAACGTCACACGGGTTTCATCTAGGTTTAGAGAGATCTCAACTGAAGGTTCACGAAAGAGAGGGAGGGTGTGTGTGTGTATACTCTGCTTTGTGTGTGACTCTCATAAAGGTGTAAAGTGCTTGCAGAAGCACTTAGGAAATCAAGTGATTTGGGACGCGGTTCACCAACACTTCTGTACTCAATATTACAACATGAAAAATGGTTCGGTACTCAAATTTGGTTACTTTTGGTTCTATCAAATGTGTCTCACGTTTGGAAATGAACTAAATGTATTGAACTTAATAGATCATTTATTTGCCCAAGTTATCACAACACATAACACATCATAACACATGACCAGAATGCATCAGGCATTCGTATTCCCCTGTCTGTGTGCGGTGCTCGTATGTCTATCACTTTGTGTAACCATTATGGATGCTAATGATAACCGTCTGGTCGATGGAAAACTTTTCCCAGTAGCCTACCTGGCAAAATCATGATTATTTGCATCAATTCAGTGGCCAATAGTTTTGCAAACTCCCATCACACATGCGCTACAGAAACACTGCTAACCAAACAACAGTGCTGAGCGTCTGCACTTGAATTAAAGGGTATATACACTATAACATATTAACGACTTCCATTTTTCACAGACTTCAAAAGTAATCCTCTGATGTGGTTTTGTCATTGTTGTGGATTTAGAACATCCAATGTAGTTTTTTATCTTTTAAAAAGCTGAACAAACGGGGAAAAATGACATTCTCTCTGCTTTTTTTGCCGTGTTATCGTTTAGGTATAGAGTGTTTTTTAAATGTAACCTTTATTTAACTAGGCAAGTCAGTTAAAAACATGTTCTTATTTACAATGACGGCCAAACCCGGATGATGCTGGGCAAATTATGCGCCGCCTTATGGGACTCCCAATCACGGCCGGATGTGGTACAGCCTGGAATCGAACCACTGAGATGCAGTGCCTTAGACCGCTGCACCACTCGTGATACTAAACCTGGTATCAGCATCCAAGTCAAAATTCTTGTATCGTGACAGCACTTGTGTTCATCCCTAGTCTGAGCCTCAGCAGCTGGTTTTATTCACACAAAATATCAGTTTCTTTCCCTGCATGTCTAGTCTCCCCTACTTGTGCTCTTTCTTCAGACTCTCTTTGTGTGAGGAAGCCCTGGAGTGCAGCTCACTGTAACTCCACTATAATATGCTGACATAATGGTAAGATCAGTCTATGATACTCTATTAAATTAATTAGAAGCCTCCAGGTAAGCCGTATTTAGTATCGCATTATCAAACTTGATATCTTTCTATTTGCGTTGTGATATGTGTAAGATACCTCAGTCTTTACAGTAGGCCTTTGTCTTTACAGTAGGCCTTACTCTGAGGTCCCTCCATAGGCTTTGGACTGGAGCAAACATGCTTCCTATCCACCAATAGACAGACATTGTTTATTTATATTTTAGAAGCTGTCCTGATAACTAGGCTGTTTGCAGAGATGCTACTCACACATGCATTTTTTTATGTCAGATTATTTTATCACCTCTCAGTCAGGCTAGATTGATCAGAGGGATTACACTCTCTCTTCCTCACCCTCTATCTCTCTCCTTCTGTTACGGTTTTCTTCCATCGAAGGAGTTGCGGACCAAAACGCAGCGTGGTTATTTATAAACATCTTTAATAAAGATGAAAAAATACGAACAATATACAAAAACAAGAAACGTGAAAAACCGAAACAGCCCTATCTGGTGCAACAAACACAGAGATAGGAACAATCACCCACGAAACACTCAAAGAATATGGCTGCCTAAATATGGTTCCCAATCAGAGACAACGATAAACACCTGCCTCTGATTGAGAACCACTCTAGGCAACCATAGACTTACCTAGACTACTTCACTAAACCACAATCCCATAACCTACAAAAAAACCCTATACAAAACACACCACATAAATACCCATGTCACACCCTGGCCTGACCAAAATAATAAAGAAAACACAAAATACTAAGGCCAGGGCGTGAGAGTCCCCCCCAAAGGTGCGGAATCCCAGCCGCACACCTAAACCCATAGGGGAGGGTCTGGGTGGGCGTCTGACCACGGTGGTGGCTCTGGCGCGGGACGTGGACCCCACTCCAACATAGTCTTAGTCCTCTTACTCCGCGTCCTTAGATTGGTGACCCTCGCCGCCGACCTTGGCCTAGTAACCCTAACAAAGGGCCCCACTGGACTGAGGGGCAGCTCCTGACTGAGGGACAGCTCGGGACTGAGGGGTAGCTCGGGACTGAGGGGTAGCTCGGGACTGAGGGGTAGCTCAGGCAGGTTGACGGCTCTGGTAGATCCTGGCTGAATGGCGGATCCTGGCTGAATGGCGGATCCTGGCTGAATGGCGGATCCTGGCCGACTGGCGGGTCCTGGCCGACTGGCGGATCTGGCAGATCTAGGCTGACTGGCGGATCTGGCAGATCTAGGCTGACTGGCGGATCCTGGCTGACTGGCAGGCTCTGGCGGATCCTGGCTGACTGGCGGCTCTGGCGGGTCCATGCTGACTGGCAGCTCTGGCTGCTCCATGCTGACTGGCGGCTCTGGCTGCTCCATGCTGATTGGCGGCTCTGGTTGCTCCATGCTGACTGGCGGCTCTGGCTGCTCATGACAGACGGGAGACTCTGGCGGCTCATGACAGACGGGAGACTCTGGCGGCTCATGACAGACGGGAGACTCTGGCGGCTCATGACAGACGGGAGACTCTGGCGGCTCATGACAGACGGGAGACTCTGGCGGCTCATGACAGACTGGAGACTCTGGCGGCGCTAGACAGACGGGAGACTCTGGCGGCGCTAGACAGACGGGAGACTCTGGCGGCGCTAGACAGACGGGAGACTCTGGCGGCGCTAGACAGACGGGAGACTCTGGCGGCTCATGACAGACGGGAGACTCTGGCGGCTCAAGACAGACGGGAGACTCTGGCGGCTCATGACAGACGGGAGACTCTGGCGGCTCAAGACAGACGGGAGACTCTGGCGGCTCATGACAGACGGGAGACTCTGGCGGCTCATGACAGACGGGAGACTCTGGCGGCTCATGACAGACGGGAGACTCTGGCGGCTCATGACAGACGGGAGACTCTGGCGGCTCATGACAGACGGGAGACTCTGGCGGCTCATGACAGACGGGAGACTCTGGCGGCTCATGACAGACGGGAGACTCTGGCGGCGCTAGACAGACGGGAGACTCTGGTGGCTCATGACAGACGGGAGACTCTGGCGGCGCTAGACAGACGGGAGACACTGGCGGCTCATGACAGACGGGAGACTCTGGCGGCTCATGACAGACGGGAGACTCTGGCGGCTCATGACAGACGGGAGACACTGGCGGCTCATGACAGACGGGAGACTCTGGTGGCTCATGACAGACTGGAGACTCTGGCGGCTCATGACAGACGGGAGACTCTGGCGGCTCATGACAGACGGGAGACTCTGGCGGCTCATGACAGACTGGAGACTCTGGCGGCTCATGACAGACTGGAGACTCTGGCGGCTCATGACAGACTGGAGACTCTGGCGGCGCTAGACAGACGGGAGACTCTGGCGGCGCTAGACAGACGGGAGACTCTGGCGGCGCTAGACAGACGGGAGACTCTGGCGGCTCATGACAGACGGGAGACTCTGGCGGCTCATGACAGACGGGAGACTCTGGCGGCTCATGACAGACGGGAGACTCTGGCGGCTCATGACAGACGGGAGACTCTGGCGGCTCATGTCAGACGGGAGACTCTGGTGGCTCATGACAGACGGGAGACTCTGGCGGCGCTAGACAGACGGGAGACTCTGGCGGCGCTAGACAGACGGGAGACTCTGGCGGCTCATGACAGACGGGAGACTCTGGCGGCTCATGACAGACGGGAGACTCTGGTGGCTCATGACAGACGGGAGACTCTGGTGGCTCATGACAGACGGGAGACTCTGGCGGCGCTAGACAGACGGGAGACTCTGGCGGCGCTACATTTACATTACATTACATTTAAGTCATTTAGCAGACACTCTTATCCAGAGCGACTTACAAATTGGTGCATTCACCTTATGACATCCAGTGGAACAGTCACTTTACAATAGTGCATCTAAATCTTAAAAGGGGGGTGAGAAGGATTACTTATCCTATCCTAGGTATTCCATAAAGAGGTGGGGTTTCAGGTGTCTCCGGAAGGTGGTGATTGACTCCGCTGTCCTGGCGTCGTGAGGGAGTTTGTTCCACCATTGGGGGGCCAGAGCAGCGAACAGTTTTGACTGGGCTGAGCGGGAACTGTACTTCCTCAGTGGTAGGGAGGCGAGCAGGCCAGAGGTGGATGAACGCAGTGCCCTTGTTTGGGTGTAGGGCCTGATCAGAGCCTGGAGGTACTGAGGTGCCGTTCCCCTCACAGCTCCGTAGGCAAGCACCGTGGTCTTGTAGCGGATGCGAGCTTCAACTGGAAGCCAGTGGAGAGAGCGGAGGAGCGGGGTGACGTGAGAGAACTTGGGAAGGTTGAACACCAGACGGGCTGCGGCGTTCTGGATGAGTTGTAGGGGTTTAATGGCACAGGCAGGGAGCCCAGCCAACAGCGAGTTGCAGTAATCGAGACGGGAGATGACAAGTGCCTGGATTAGGACCTGCGCCGCTTCCTGTGTGAGGCAGGGTCGTACAGACGCGAGACTCTGGCGGCTCATGACAGACGGGAGACTCTGGCGGCGCTAGACAGACGGGAGACTCTGGCGGCGCTAGACAGACGGGAGACTCTGGCGGCTCATGACAGACGGGAGACTCTGGCGGCTCATGACAGACGGGAGACTCTGGCGGCTCATGACAGACGGGAGACTCTGGCGGCTCATGACAGACGGGAGACTCTGGCGGCTCATGACAGACGGGAGACTCTGGCGGCTCATGACAGACGGGAGACTCTGGCGGCTCATGACAGACGGGAGACTCTGGCGGCTCATGACAGACGGGAGACTCTGGCGGCTCATGACAGACGGGAGACTCTGGCGGCTCATGACAGACGGGAGACTCTGGCGGCTCATGACAGACGGGAGACTCTGGCGGCTCATGACAGACGGGAGACTGGCGGCGCTAGACAGACGGGAGACTCTGGCGGATCATGACAGACGGGAGACTCTGGCGGCTCATGACAGACGGGAGACTCTGGCGGCTCATGACAGACGGGAGACTCTGGCGGCTCATGACAGACGGGAAACACTGGCGGCTCGTGACAGACGGGAGACACTGGCGGCTCGTGACAGACTGGAGACTCTGGTGGCTCGTGACAGACCGGAGGCTCTGGCGGCTCGTGACAGACGGGAGACTCTGGCGGCTCGTGACAGACGGGAGACTCTGGCGGCGCTAGACAGACGGGAGACTCTGGCGGCTCATGACAGACGGGAGACTCTGGCGGCGCTAGACAGACGGGAGACTCTGGCGGCGCTAGACAGACGGGAGACTCTGGCGGCGCTAGACAGACGGGAGACTCTGGCGGCGCTAGACAGACGGGAGACTCTGGCGGCGCTAGACAGACGGGAGACTCTGGCGGCGCTAGACAGACGGGAGACTCTGGCGGCGCTAGACAGACTAGGGAGACTCTGGCGGCGCTAGACAGACGGGAGACTCTGGCGGCGCTAGACAGACGGGAGACTCTGGCGGCGCTAGACAGACGGGAGACTCTGGCGGCGCTAGACAGACGGGAGACTCTGGCGGCGCTAGACAGACTGGAGACTCTGGCGGCGCTAGACAGACTGGAGACTCTGGCGGCGCTAGACAGACGGGAGACTCTGGCGGCGCTAGACAGACGGGAGACTCTGGCGGCGCTAGACAGACGGGAGACTCTGGCGGCGCTAGACAGACGGGAGACTCTGGCGGCGCTAGACAGACGGGAGACTCTGGCGGCGCTAGACAGACGGGAGACTCTGGCGGCGCTAGACAGACGGGAGACTCTGGCGGCGCTAGACAGACGGGAGACTCTGGCGGCGCTAGACAGACTGGAGACTCTGGCGGCGCTAGACAGACTGGAGACTCTGGCGGCGCTAGACAGACTGGAGACTCTGGCGGCGCTAGACAGACTGGAGACTCTGGCGGCGCTAGACAGACTGGAGACTCTGGCGGCGCTAGACAGACTGGAGACTCTGGCAGCGCTGGACAGGCGGGAGACTCCGGCAGCGCTGGACAGGAGAAAAGCTCTGGCAGCGCTGGACAGGCGAAGCGCACTGTAGGCCTGGTGCGTGGTGCTGGCACTGGTGGTACTGGGCCGAGGACACGCACAGGAAGACTGGTGCGGGGAGCTGCCACCTGAGGGCGGGTGTGTGGAGGTGGCACTGGATGGACCGGACCGTGAAGGAGATCTTGAGAGCAGGGCTGGTACCAACCGCTCTGGCTGGATCTTCACCCTAGCCCGGCAGATGTGAGGAGCTGAGATATAGCGTACCGGGCTAAGCACGCGTACTGCGTTCCACCGCATAACACGGTGCCTGACCAGTACCACGCCCGCCACGGTTAGCACTGCTAGGCGCACTGTAGCGCTGAGCTGGCACAGGACGTGCAAGGCTAGGGAGGTGCACAGGAGGCCTGGTGCGTGAGGCTGGCACAATCTTCACCAGCCGACTAGCACGCACCTCAGGACGAGTATGGAGAGCTGACCCAGGTGCCATCAAATCCCAGACATGCTCCGTCGGGCGAATTCCGTGCCTCATGCACCAACACAGCAACTCCCTCATAACTCTCTCCTCCAATTTCCCCATTAACTCCTTCATTAACTCATCTGCTTCGCTCACCTCCAACACCGGCTCTGGTTCTGGTTTCCTCCGTGGCTCCTTACGATAAACAGGGGGAGTTGGCTCAGGTCTGACTCCTGACTCTGCCACACTCTCCCTGTTTCCCCCCCAATAAAAAATTTGGGGCTGACTCTCGGGCTTCCATCCGTGCCGCCGTGCCGCCCTTCATCATACCAGCGCCTCTCCGCCTTCGCCGCCTCCAGCTCTTCTTTGGGGTGGCGATATTCTCCTGGCTGTGCCCAGGGTCCTTTTCCGTCCAAGATTTCCTCCCAAGTCCAGAAATCTTGATTTCGCTTCTCCTGCTGCCGCTGCCTGTCACCACGCCGCTTGGTCCTGTTACGTGGTTGATTCTGTTACGGTTTTCTTCCATCGAAGGAGACGCGGACCAAAACGCAGCGTGGTTATTTATAAACATCTTTAATAAAGATGAAGAATACGAACAATATACAAAAACAAGAAACGTGAAAAACTGAAACAGCCCTATCTGGTGCAACAAACACAGAGAGAGGAACAATCACCCACAAAATACTCAAAGAATATGGCTGCCTAAATATGGTTCCCAATCAGAGACAACGATAAACACCTGCCTCTGATTGAGAACCACTCTAGGCAACCATAGACTTACCTAGACTACTTCACTAAACCACAATCCCATAACCTACAAAAAAACCCTAGACAAAACACACCACATAAATACCCATGTCACACCCTGGCCTGACCCAAAATAATAAAGAAAACACAAAATACTAAGGCCAGGGCGTGACACCTCTCTCCTTCTCTCTTTCATTCTATTCCATTACTCTTAGAGATGATCCTGGCCCTGTCGGTTACTGTAGTCAGACACAGCAGAACCCCCCTTCCTCCCTTCACAGTACACAACTCCCTCTGGTAAAGAGACAGGAAGTGCTACATGCCCACTGAGGCACCACTTATTCCAAAACACCCTGTAAAGCTATAGTCCCGACTGTCTCTCTCTAGTACAGACTGCCTCTCTCTAGTACCCACCGTCTCTCTCCAGTACCCACTGTCTCTCTCTAGTACCGACCGTCTCTCTCTAGTACCGACCGTCTCTCTCTAGTACCGACTGCCTCTCTAGTACCGACTGCCTCTCTCTAGTACCGACTGTCTCTCTCTAGTACTGACTGTCTCTCTCTCTAGTACCGACTGTCTCTCTCTAGTACCGACCGTCTCTCTCTTTAGTACAGACTGCCTCTCTCTAGTACCGGCTGCCTCTCTCTAGTACCGACTGCTTCTCTCTAGTACCGACTGCTTCTCTCTAGTACCGACTGTCTCTCTCTAGTACCGACTGCTTCTCTCTAGTACTGACTGTCTCTCTCTAGTACTGACTGTCTCTCTCTAGTACCGACTGTCTCTCTCTAGTACCGACTGTCTCTCTCTAGTACCGACTGTCTCTCTAGTACCGACTGCTTCTCTCTAGTACCGACTGTCTCTCTCTAGTACCGACTGTCTCTCTCTCTAGTACAGACTGCCTCTCTCTAGTACAGACTGCCTCTCTCTAGTACCGACTGCCTCTCTCTAGTACCGACCGTCTCTCTCTCTCTAGTTCCCGACCGTCTCTCTCTCTAGTACAGACTGCCTCTCTCTAGTACCGACTGCCTCTCTCTAGTACCAACTGCATCTCTCTAGTACCGACTGCTTCTCTCTAGTACCGACGGCTTCTCTCTCTAGTACAGACTCTCTCTCTAGTACTGACTGTCTCTCTCTAGTACCGACTGTCTCTCTCTAGTACTGACTGTCTCTCTCTCTTTAGTACAGACTGTCTCTCTCTAGTACCGACTGTCTCTCTCTAGTACCGACCGTCTCTCTCTCTCTAGTACAGGCTGCCTCTCTCTAGTACCGGCTGCCTCTCTCTAGTACCGACTGCTTCTCTCTAGTACCGACTGCTTCTCTCTAGTACCGACTGTCTCTCTCTAGTACCGACTGTCTCTCTCTCTCTCTAGTACCGACCATCTCTCTCTCTAGTACCGACTTCCTCTCTCTAGTACCGACTGCCTCTCTCTAGTACCGACTGCCTCTCTCTAGTACCGACTGCCTCTCTCTAGTACCGACTGCTTCTCTCTAGTACCGACTGTCTCTCTCTAGTACCGACTCTCTCTCTCTAGTACAGACTGCCTCTCTCTAGTACCGACTGCCTCTCTCTAGTACCGACTGCTTCTCTCTAGTACCGACCGTCTCTCTCTCTCTCTCTATTACCGACCGTCTCTCTCTCTCTAGTACAGACTGCCTCTCTCTCTCTTTCTCTCTAGTACCGACTGTCTCTCTCGCTCTAGTACCGACTGTCTCTCTCTCTGGTACCGACTGTCTCTCTCTCTCTCTAGTACCCGACCGTTTCTCTCTCTCTCTAGTACCGACCGCCTCTCTCTCTCTCTCTCTAGTACCGACTGTCTCTCTCTCTCTAGTACCGACTGTCTCTCTCTCTGGTACCGACCGTCTCTCTCTCTCTAGTACCGACCGTCTCTCTCTCTAGTACAGACTGCCTCTCTCTAGTACCGACTGCCTCTCTCTAGTACCAACTGCATCTCTCTAGTACCGACTGCTTCTCTCTAGTACCGACGGCTTCTCTCTCTAGTACAGACTCTCTCTCTAGTACTGACTGTCTCTCTCTAGTACCGACTGTCTCTCTCTAGTACTGACTGTCTCTCTCTCTTTAGTACAGACTGTCTCTCTCTAGTACCGACTGTCTCTCTCTAGTACCGACCGTCTCTCTCTCTCTAGTACAGGCTGCCTCTCTCTAGTACCGGCTGCCTCTCTCTAGTACCGACTGCTTCTCTCTAGTACCGACTGTCTCTCTCTAGTACCGACTGTCTCTCTCTCTCTCTAGTACCGACCATCTCTCTCTCTAGTACCGACTGCCTCTCTCTAGTACCGACTGCGTCTCTCTAGTACCGACTGTCTCTCTCTCTAGTACCGACTATCTCTCTCTCTAGTACAGACTGCCTCTCTCTAGTACAGACTGCCTCTCTCTAGTACAGACTGCCTCTCTCTAGTACCGACCGTCTCTCTCTCTCTCTATTACCGACCGTCTCTCTCTCTCTAGTACAGACTGCCTCTCTCTCTCTCTCTCTCTCTAGTACCGACTGTCTCTCTCTCTCTAGTACCGACTGTCTCTCTCTCTGGTACCGACTGTCTCTCTCTCTCTAGTACCGACCGTTTCTCTCTCTCTCTAGTACCGACCGCCTCTCTCTCTCTAGTACCGACCGTCTCTTTCTCTCTAGTACCGACCGTTTCTCTCTCTCTAGTACCGACCGTCGCTCTCTCTCTAGTATAGACTGTCTCTCTCTCTAGTACAGACTGTCTCTCTCTAGTACAGACTGTCTCTCTATCTAGTACAGACTGTCTCTCTCTAGTATCGACCGTCTCTCTCTCTCTAGTACAGACTGTCACTCTCTAGTACCGACCGTCTCTCTCTCACTCTCTCTCTAGTACCGACCGTCTCTCTCTCTCTAGTACAGACTGTCTCTCTCTCTAGTACCGAACGTCTCTCTAGTACGGGCCGTCTCTCTTTAGTACCGACCGTCTCTCTCTCTAGTACCGACTGCCTCTCTCTAGTACAGACTGCATCTCTCTAGTATCAACCGTCTCTCTCTCTCTCTAGTACCGACCGTCGCTCTCTCTCTACTACAGACTGCCTCTCTCTCTCTCTCTCTAGTACCGACTGTCTCTCTCTCTAGTACCGACTGTCTCTCCCTCTGGTACCGACTGTCTCTCTCTCTCTAGTACCGACCATTTCTCTCTCTCTCTAGTACCGACCGCCTCTCTCTCTCTAGTACCGACCGTCTCTCTCTCTAGTACCGACCGCCTCTCTCTCTCTAGTACCGACCGCCTCTTTCTCTCTTGTACCGACCGTTTCTCTCTCTCTAGTACCGACCGTCGCTCTCTCTCTAGTATAGACTGTCTCTCTCTCTAGTACAGACTGTCTCTCTATCTAGTACAGACTGTCTCTCTCTAGTATCGACCGTCTCTCTCTCTCTCTAGTACAGACTGTCACTCTCTAGTATCGACCGTCTCTCTCTATCTCTCTAGTACCGACCGTCTCTCTCTCTCTAGTACAGACTGTCTCTCTCTCTAGTACCGGCCGTCTCTCTAGTACGGGCCGTCTCTCTTTAGTACCGACCGTCTCTCTCTCTCTCTCTAGTACCGACTGTCTCTCTAGGACCGACCGTCTCTCTCTAGTACCGACAGTCTCTCTCTAGTACCGACCGTCTCTCTCTAGTACTAGCTGTCTCTCTAGAGTGCAGGCCGTCTCTCGTGTCTCTGGTCTAGTTATTTATGGTTAGGTGCTGTACGGTATATTATGTTCTGGCAGCTTCCTCCCTCTCTCCTCTCCATATGGATGGTGGTGACTGCAGGCTGTGGCTGCGGCCTGGACCTGCGTGTGTGTGTGAGAGGGGAGATTTATATCTGTGGTGTTTGGACTTGACGGTGGTGCTGGAGGCAGCACTGTTACTCACCAGCCTGATGAGTTGAGTCCTTCTTCCCCTCTGAGCTGAGTCACCTCTAGAGGCCACACTTTGTGTTGGCATGTCCCGACAACACACACACATCATGGCACTCATAAAACATGATGGTGGGGGTGCAAAATCCTCCCTCCCACAGTTTGGGGGCTTTCATTTTTTATTTACTACCCCCATACCCCCCTTCCCTTTCTCCCCAAAACAGATAAAGCTGAACAACAAAGAGAGAAAAGGCAAGGAGGGGGGAGAGACTGTCTGGTTGAGGATGGGGGGAGTCTGGTCTTGATTGAGCCAAAGCCTCCAGCTCCATTATCTTTCCTGTTATTCATGTCTCCTGG
The DNA here is from genome assembly GCF_023373465.1 of Oncorhynchus keta. NCBI lineage: Eukaryota > Metazoa > Chordata > Actinopteri > Salmoniformes > Salmonidae > Oncorhynchus > Oncorhynchus keta. The sequence goes on along the minus strand of NC_068425.1, from coordinate 20,965,184 downwards.
TGTCTAGTGAATCCTAGACTACTGGCTGGCTGGCTTCTACACTATAGTACTACCCAATAACACAGCCCTCAAACCACAGCCCAGAGCAGGGTTCTGGATGAGCCTGGCTTTGCTTTATATTGTGGCCTCTTTCTACATATTGAAGAGGTTGTTTTCCATTCACTTTACCATCAGATCACATGCAGACTTTAATTGAATCGTCACCAGTGAGAGGATGAGTGTGTGACTAACAGCCCAGGGCTGTGGTGTGTTATTGGGGTAATGGAAGAGTACTGTATCTCTGTCTCTCTCTCTGTCTCTCTCTCAATGTCTCTCTCTCTCTGTCTCTCTCTCAATGCATCTCTCTCTCAATGTCTCTGTCTGTCTCTCTCTGTCTCAATGTCTCTCTCTCAATGTCTCTCTCAATGTCTCTCACTGTCTCTCTCTCAATGTCTCTGTCTGTCTGTCTCTCTGTCTGTCTCTCTCTGTCTGTCTCTCTCGCTCTATGTATCTCTCTCTCAATGTCTCTGTCTGTCTCTCTCTGTCTGTCTCTCTCTCTCAATGTATCTCTCTCTCAATGTCTCTGTCTGTCTGTCTCTCTCTCTGTCTGTCTCTCTCTCAATGTATCTCTCTCTCAATGTCTCAATGTCTCTGTCTCTCTCTCAATTTCTCTGTCTCTCTCAATGTCTCAATGTCTCTGTCTCTCTCAATGCCTCTGTCTCTCTCAATGTCTCTCTCTGTCTTTCTCTCTCTCAATGTCTGTCTGTCTCTGTCTCTCTCTCTCTCTGTCTCTCTCTCTCTAACAAGCAATCCCATTGACCTCTAAACCTTCCCATCTCCTCTTCTCTGTTGTCTTTGTGCCTCTGTGCTATATCCCTCTGTTATCTTCCCATTTCCTCTTCTCCGTTGTCTTTGTGCCTCTGTGCTATATCCCTCTGTTATCTTCCCATCTCCTCTTCTCTGTTGTCTTCGTGCCTCTGTGCTATATCCCTCTGTTATCTTCCCATCTCCTCTTCTCCGTTGTCTTTGTGCTTCTGTGCTACATCTCTCTGTTATCTTCCCATTTCCTCTTCTCCGTTGTCTTCGTGCCTCTGTGCTATATCCCTCTGTTATCTTCCCATCTCCTCTTCTCCGTTGTCTTCGTGCCTCTGTGCTATATCCCTCTGTTATCTTCCCATCTCCTCTTCTCCGTTGTCTTCGTGCCTCTGTGCTATATCCCTCTGTTATCTTCCCATTTCCTCTTCTCCGTTGTCTTTGTGCCTCTGTGCTATATCCCTCTGTTATCTTCCCATCTCCTCTTCTCTGTTGTCTTCGTGCCTCTGTGCTATATCCCTCTGTTATCTTCCCATCTCCTCTTCTCCGTTGTCTTTGTGCCTCTGTGCTATATCTGTTATCTTTCTGTGTGTTGTTGTCTTCAGGTTCTCAGCTCTCCACCATGCTGCTCTGACCGGAACTACAGACCTGCTGTCTGTGCTGCTGGAGGCCCAGGCCACCGTTGACATCAAGGACAGGAACGGTGAGACACAGCACTATTTATCACCTGCTCTCAGATCAGCTAGCAAAACAGCTAACACAGATCTCAGTGAGATCATCTCTGTCAGCACAGACATTATCTCTGATTTTTTCTATCAGTGGCACACATTGTCTTGAGATTTCATGTTAGCTGGTACTTCCAGATCTGACCAGTTAGCAACATGTGCCTCAGTACAAACAGACTCGCCTTTAATTCATATTATCTGTGATGTTTTTATTAGTGACGCACACATTGTCTTGTGATTCTACTGTATATCAGCTCGTACATTCTATTAGTTCCATCTGTGGAACACATTGTGATTTTAATATCAGCTTTCATATGGATAACCCAAAAATGTCTACTGTACTTCTGTCCCTCACTCACTGTCTGTCTGTCTTGTGTTTGTTTATATGTGTATTGTCCAGTGCCTTGCAACAGTATTCACCCCTTTGGCGTTTTTCCTATTTTGTTGCATTATAACCTGTAATTTAAATAGATTTTTATTTGAATTTCATGTAATGGACACGCAAAATGTTTCACAAAATATATATATATATATTATATATAAGTACGTAAAAGTGGTGTGTGCATATGTATTCACCCCCTATGCTATTAAGCCCCTAAATAAGATCTGGTGCAACCAATTACCTTCAGAAGTCACATAATTAGTTAAATAAAGTCCACCTGTGTGCAATCTAAGTGTCAAATGATCTGTCACATGATCTCAGTATATATACACCTGTTCTGAAAGGACCCAGTATATATATACACCTGTTCTGAAAGGCCCCAGTATATAAACACCTGTTCTGAAAGGCCCCAGTATATATACACCTGTTCTGAAAGGCCCCAGTATATAAACACCTGTTCTGAAAGGCCCCAGTATATATACACCTGTTCTGAAAGGCCCCAGTATATATACACCTGTTCTGAAAGGCCCCAGTATATATACACCTGTTCTGAAAGGCCCCAGTATATATACACCTGTTCTGAAAGGCCCCAGTATATAAACACCTGTTCTGAAAGGCCCCAGTATATAAACACCTGTTCTGAAAGGCCCCAGTATATATACACCTGTTCTGAAAGGCCCCAGTATATATACACCTGTTCTGAAAGGCCCCAGTATATATACACCTGTTCTGAAAGGCCCCAGTATATATACACCTGTTCTGAAAGGCCCCAGTATATATACACCTGTTCTGAAAGGCCCCAGTATATATACACCTGTTCTGAAAGGCCCCAGTATATATACACCTGTTCTGAAATGCCCCAGTATTTATACACCTGTTCTGAAAGGCCCCAGAGTCAACACCACTAAGCAAGGGGCACCACCAACCAAGCGACACTATGAAGACCAAGGAGCTCTTCAAACAGGTCAGGGATAAAGTTGTGGAGAAGTAAAGATCAGGGTTGGGTTATAAAAAAATATCAGAAACTTTGAACATCCCACGGGCACCATTAAATCCGTTATTAAATAATGGTAAGAATATGGCACCACAACAAACCTACCAAGAGAGGGCCGCCCACCAAAACTCACAGACCAGGCAAGGAGGGCATTAATCAGAGAGGCAACAAAGAGACCAAAGGAAAATCTGAAGGAGCTGCAAATCTCCCCACAGAGATTGGAGTATCTGTCCATAGGATCACTTTAAGCAGTACACTCTACAGAGCTGGGCTTTACGGAAGAGTGGCCAGAAAAAAGCCATTGCTTGAAGAAAAAACAATAAGCAAACATGTTTGGTGTTCACCAAAAGGCATGTGGGAGACGTCCCAAATATATGGAAGAAGGTACTCTGGTCAGATGAGACTAAAATTGAGCATTTTGGCCATCAAGGAAAACGCTATGTCGGGCGCAAGCCCAACACCTCTCATCACCTGGAGACACCATCCCCACAGTGAAGCATGGTGGTGGCAGCATCATGCTGTGGGGATGTTTTTCATCGGCAGGGACTGGGAAACTGGTCAGAATTGAAGGAATGATGGATGGTGGTAAATACAGGGAAATTCTTGAAGGAAACCTGTTTGTCTTCCAGAGATTTGAGACTGGGACGGAGGTTCACCTTCCAGCAGGACAATGATCCTAAACACACTGCTAAAGCAACACTCAAGTGGTTAACGGGGAAACATTTAAATGTCTTGGAATGGCCTAGACAAATCCCAGACCTCAATCCAATTGAGAATCTGTGGTATGACTTAAAGACTGCTGTACAGCAGCGGAACCTATCCATGGAGCTGGATCAGTTTTGCCTTGAAGAATGGGCAAAAATCCCAGTGGCTAGATGTGCCAAGCTTATAGAGACATACCCCAAGAGACTTGCAGCTGTATTTGCTGCAAAAGGTGGCTCGACAAAGTATTGACTTTGGGGGGGTGAATAGTTATGCACGCTGAAGTTTTCAGTTATTTTGGTCTCACTTCTTGTTTGTTTCACAATAAAAAATATTTTGCATCTTCAAAGTGGTAGACATGTTGTGTAAATCAAATAATACAAACCTGCCAAAAATCTATTTTAATTCCAGGTTGTAAGGCAGGCAACAAAGTAGGCCAAGGGGGGTGAATACGTTCGCAAGCCACTGTATGTGATCATAGATGTGCTGCCTCCTGCAGGTATGCGTCCACTCCACTATGCAGCATGGCAGGGCAAGGCTGACTCTGTCCTTATGCTGCTGCGGGCCGGAGCTGGAGTCAATGGGGTCTCACAGGATGGACACATCCCCCTGCACCTGGCCGCACAGTACGGACACTATGACGTGGTCAGTACACAGACACACACCCACAGACACACCCACAGACAGACAGATATCGTTAAGCACTGTCAACAGATATCCCCATTTTGCTGGATTGGGTGGAATGTATGCTGTTCTGTCCACAAAGCTGATGCTGGTTTACTGTGGGTCACTTATCTGAGATTTAGATGTGTGTGGTCATGTTTGGTCAGTCCACTTAAGTCTTAAACAGTAAACAAACTGTCAACAAATCACAGCCATAGCCCCAAAACAGATGTGACATGGCAGGGGATAGAGTAGGATGAGTGGTGGTTGGTGGTACAGTCATTTAAGGGATTGAGGGGTCAGGGGATACGTAGCAAGCTGGGAGAGGAGAGGCATGTTGGTGTGATTGGATTGGAGACGGAGAGGCAGGGTGAAGGGTATTGGATTTGTAGGGATTGAGGGGGTAATGAAGGGGGGTCAGGTGATCCGGGGTGATCAGGTTTAGGGGCGATTAGGGACCTTGTGTTTGCTACTAACGTCTGTCCCAGTCTCACCCCCTGTAGTGCTGAGTGATAAGTTGGTTCGGTTTAGGTCCGATTTATTTCAAATTCATGGTTTTCGCTTTAACAACACAGAATAAAACAATGAATAAAAGTCACATGGTGGTAGATGTTGCGTTTTCAGGTAGAGATACCTCGCACAACTGCTCTAAATCGCGCGCTCCCTCTGTGTATGCCCCACACAGACGGGACAAGTAGGCATGCAATGAATTATGGTCATTGTCGTTAACTACGCACATTTCCTGCACTGAACTATGTAGAATATTGGCAACCACAACTCCCTACTACATCGCACAGTTCGGCTTCGATCTGATTTATCTCTAGAGAAACTGCACATTGAGTGCAAAGAAAAAAACGAACTAAATGGAATTCAAATAATTGGGAAATAGATCAGGAACTATCCTACAAGCATTGTCAGGATGTGTTCAGGTTACGCCACATTAATTGATTTGTAATCCTTTTAGGACCACAGTTTGTGTGAAAAGCATTTATCTGCACAGACCATGAAGTCCCATTTGATTGTAACAGCCTCCAGTCCTGTAGTCTACTATGTATTCCCAGAGCAGAATGACCAGGGCTAATGGACTGTCTGTTTTCACCAAATACTCTGTGTCCTTGGATACGACAGGCAGCACCAGGTGCTGTTAGAAACATCTGGCATCATCTCCCTGGCTATGTGTGTTGTAATGTTATCTGCATGACCACATCCACATAGCATAACCTACTCCCCTAATGGCCCCGGTGACAGTGTGTATATGGTATTTGATCTTGTCTGTGTGTGTTAATATGTGTGTGTGTTGATTCCCTGTCTGTCTGTTTCTCTCAGTCTGAGATGCTGCTGCAGCATCAGTCCAACCCCTGTCTGATCAACAAAACCAAGAAGACCCCCCTAGACCTGGCCTGTGAGTTCGGTAGAGTCAAGGTAAGACTGTGTGTGTTTCTCCTCCCCCACCACTGGCCCAGGCTCACAGAGACAGACAGGGGGGCTGCAGTGATGTAACTCTTGGCCTGTGTTAGTCTAGACAGAGGTCACAGCTGGACAGATACAACCCCTCTGGATCTGGGATGGGCTGCGTTGTCACACCTGCTCCTCTTCCATCAAGTACATCTCACTTCTGCACTCTTTACTTTGTCTTTCTTTCAGTCTCTCTCATCCTTGAGCATGCTGGTTTTCTTACTGGAGCACATTTACTTCTCTCAACATTTCTCTCCTCTCTTTCTCTCCCTCTCTCCTCTCCATTTCTCTTTCTTTCTCTCTCCCTCTTTACTCTCCATTTCTTTCTCTCCCTCTACTCTCCATTTCTGTCTTTCTCTCCCTCTCTCTCTCTCTACTCTCCATTTATCTCTCTTTTTCTCTCTCCCTCTCTACTCTCCATTTATCTCTCTTTCTCTCTCTCCCTCTCTACTCTCCATTTCTCTGTCTTTCTCTCCCTCTCTCTCTCTCTCTCTCTCCCTCTCTACTCTCCATTTCTCTGTCTTTCTCTCCCTCTCTCTCTCGCTCCCTCTCTACTCTCCATTTCTCTCTCTTTCTCTCCCTCTCTCAATTCAATACAATTCAAGGGCTTTATTGGCATGGGAAACATGTGTTAACATTGCCAAAGCAAGTGAGGTAGATAATATATAAAGTGAATATATAAAGTGAAATAAACAATAAAAATTAACAGTAAACATTACACATACAGAAGTTTCAAAACAAAGACATTACAAATGTCATATTATATATATACAGTGTTTTAACAATGCACAAATGGTTAAAGGACACAAGATAAAATAAATATGGGTTGTATTTACAATGGTGTGTGTTCTTCACTGGTTGCCCTTTTCTCGTGGCAACAGGTCACAAATCTTGCTGCTGTGATGGCACACTGTGGAATTTCACCCAGTAGATATGGGAGTTTATCAAAATTGGATTTGTTTTCGAATTCTCCCTCTCTGCTCTCCATTTATCTCTCTTTCTCTCCCTCTCTACTCTCCATTTCTCTCTATTTCTATCCCTCTCTCTCTACTCTCCATTTCTCTCTCTTTCTCTCCCTCTCTCCTCTCCATTTCTCTCTCATTTTCTCTCTCCCTCTGTACTCTCCATTTCTCTCTCTTTCTCTCTCCATCTCTACTCTCCATTTCTTTCTCCCTCTCTACTCTCCATTTCTCTCTCTACTCTCCATTTTTCTCTCTCCCTCTCTACTCTCCATTTCTCTCTCTCCCTCTTACTCTCAATTTCTCTCTCTTCCTCTACTCTCCATTTCTCTCTCTCCCTCTGCTCTCCATTTCTCTCTCTCCCTCTCTGCTCTCCATTTCTCTCTCTCCCTCTACTCTCCATTTCTCTCTCTCCCTCTACTCTCCATTTCTCTCTCTCCCTCTACTCTCCATTTCTCTCTCTCCCTCTACTCTCCATTTCTCTCTCTCCCTCTACTCTCCATTTCTCTCTCCCTCTCTACTCTCCATTTCTCTCTCCCTCTCTACTCTCCATTTCTCTGTCCCTCTCTACTCTCCATTTCTCTCTCTCCCTCTACTCTCCATTTCTCTCTCTCCCTCTACTCTCCATTTCTCTCTCTCCCTCTACTCTCCATTTCTCTGTCCCTCTCTACTCTCCATTTCTCTCTCTCCCTCTCTGCTCTCCATTTCTCTGTCCCTCTCTACTCTCCATTTCTCTCTCTCCCTCTCTGCTCTCCATTTCTCTCTCCCTCTCTGCTCTCCATTTCTCTCTCTCCCTCTCTGCTCTCCATTTCTCTCTCTCCCTCTCTGCTCTCCATTTCTCTGTCCCTCTCTACTCTCCATTTCTCTGTCCCTCTCTGCTCTCCATTTCTCTGTCCCTCTCTACTCTCCATTTCTCTCTCTCCCTCTCTACTCTCCATTTCTCTCTCTCCCTCTCTACTCTCCATTTCTCTCTCTCCCTCTACTCTCCATTTCTCTCTCTCCCTCTCTACTCTCCATTTCTCTGTCCCTCTCTACTCTCCATTTCTCTCTCTCCCTCTCTACTCTCCATTTCTCTCTCTCCCTCTACTCTCCATTTCTCTCTCTCCCTCTCTACTCTCCATTTCTCTCTCTCCTCTCTACTCTCCATTTCTCTCTCTCCCTCTACTCTCCATTTCTCTCCTCTCTACTCTCCATTTCTCTCTCTCCCTCTACTCTCCATTTCTCTCTCTCCTCTACTCTCCATTTCTCTCTCTCCTCTACTCTCCATTTCTCTGTCCCTCTCTACTCTCCCTTTTCTCTCTCTCCTCTCTGCTCTCCATTTCTCTGTCCCTCTCTACTCTCCATTTCTCTCTCCCTCTCTGCTCTCCATTTCTCTCTCTCCCTCTGCTCTCCATTTCTCTCTCTCCCTCTCTACTCTCCATTTCTCTCTCTCCTCTCTACTCTCCATTTCTCTCTCCTCTCTGCTCTCCATTTATCTGTCCCTCTCTACTCTCCATTTCTCTGTCCCTCTCTGCTCCACATTTCTCTGTCCCTCTCTACTCTCCATTTCTCTGTCCCTCTCTACTCTCCATTTTCTCTCTCCCTCTCTGCTCTCCATTTCTCTCTCTCTCTCTGCTCTCCATTTCTCTCTCTCCCTCTGCTCTCCATTTCTCTCTCTCCCTCTGCTCTCCATTTCTCTCTCTCCCTCTCTGCTCTCCATTTCTCTCTCTCCCTCTACTCTCCATTTCTCTCTCTCCCTCTACTCTCCATTTCTCTCTCTCCCTCTACTCTCCATTTCTCTCTCTCCCTCTACTCTCCATTTCTCTCTCTCCCTCTACTCTCCATTTCTCTGTCCCTCTCTACTCTCCATTTCTCTCTCTCCCTCTCTACTCTCCATTTATCTGTCCCTCTCTACTCTCCATTTCTCTCTCTCCCTCTCTACTCTCCATTTCTCTCTCTCCCTCTACTCTCCATTTCTCTCCCTCTACTCTCCATTTCTCTCCCTCTCTACTCTCCATTTCTCTCTCTCCCTCTACTCTCCATTTCTCTCTCTCCCTCTACTCTCCATTTCTCTCTCTCCCTCTACTCTCCATTTCTCTGTCCCTCTCTGCTCTCCATTTCTCTGTCCCTCTCTACTCTCCATTTCTCTGTCCCTCTCTGCTCTCCATTTCTCTGTCCCTCTCTACTCTCCATTTCTCTGTCCCTCTCTACTCTCCATTTCTCTCTCTCCCTCTCTGCTCTCCATTTCTCTCTCTCCCTCTCTGCTCTCCATTTCTCTCTCTCCCTCTACTCTCCATTTCTCTCTCTCCCTCTCTACTCTCCATTTCTCTCTCTCCCTCTCTGCTCTCCATTTATCTGTCCCTCTCTACTCTCCATTTCTCTGTCCCTCTCTGCTCTCAATTTCTCTCTCCCTCTCTACTCTCCATTTCTCTCTCTCCCTCTCTGCTCTCCATTTCTCTCTCTCCCTCTCTGCTCTCCATTTCTCTCTCTCCCTCTACTCTCCATTTCTCTCTCTCTCCCTCTACTCTCCATTTCTCTCTCTCCCTCTACTCTCCATTTCTCTCTCTCCCTCTACTCTCCATTTCTCTCTCTCCCTCTCTGCTCTCCATTTCTCTGTCCCTCTCTACTCTCCATTTCTCTCTCTCCCTCTCTGCTCTCCATTTCTCTCTCTCCCTCTCTGCTCTCCATTTCTCTCTCTCCCTCTCTACTCTCCATTTCTCTCTCCCTCTCTACTCTCCATTTCTCTCTCTCCCTCTCTGCTCTCCATTTCTCTGTCCCTCTCTACTCTCCATTTCTCTGTCCCTCTCTGCTCTCCATTTCTCTGTCCCTCTCTACTCTTCATTTCTCTGTCCCTCTCTACTCTCCATTTCTCTGTCCCTCTCTACTCTCCATTTCTCTCTCTCCCTCTCTGCTCTCCATTTTCTCTCTCCCTCTCTGCTCTCCATTTCTCTCTCTCCTCTACTCTCCATTTCTCTCTCTCCCTCTCTGCTCTCCATTTCTCTCTCTCCTCTCTGCTCTCCATTTCTCTGTCCCTCTCTACTCTCCATTTCTCTGTCCCTCTCTGCTCTCCATTTCTCTGTCCCTCTCTACTCTCCATTTCTCTGTCCCTCTCTACTCTCCATTTCTCTGTCCCTTTCTACTTCCATCTCTCTCCTCTCTGCTCTCCATTTCTCTGTCCTCTCTACTCTCCATTTCTCTCTCTCCTCTCTGCTCTCCATTTCTCTCTCCCTCTGCTCTCCATTCTCTCTCTCCCTCTCTACTCTCCATTTCTCTCTCTCCCTCTCTACTCTCCATTTCTCTCTCTCCCTCTCTGCTCTCCATTTCTCTGTCCCTTTCTACTCTCCATTTCTCTCTCTCCCTCTCTGCTCTCCATTTCTCTGTCCTCTCTACTCTCCATTTCTCTCTCCCTCTCTGCTCTCCATTTCTCTCTCTCCCTCTGCTCTCCATTTCTCTCTCTCCTCTCTACTCTCCATTTCTCTCTCTCCCTCTCTACTCTCCATTTCTCTCTCTCCCTCTCTGCTCTCCATTTCTCTGTCCCTCTCTACTCTCCATTTCTCTGTCCCTCTCTGCTCTCAATTTCTCTGTCCCTCTACTCTCCATTTCTCTCTCTCCCTCTCTGCTCTCCATTTCTCTCTCTCCCTCTCTGCTCTCCATTTCTCTCTCTCCCTCTCTACTCTCCATTTCTCTCTCTCCTTTTACTCTCCATTTCTCTCTCTCCCTCTACTCTCCATTTCTCTCTCTCCCTCTCTACTCTCCATTTCTCTGTCCTCTCTACTCTCCATTTCTCTCTCTCCCTCTCTGCTCTCCATTTCTCTGTCCCTCTCTACTCTCCATTTCTCTCTCTCCCTCTCTGCTCTCCATTTCTCTCTCCCTCTCTACTCTCCATTTCTCTCTCTCCCTCTCTACTCTCCATTTCTCTCTCTCCCTCTACTCTCCATTTCTCTCTCTCCCTCTCTACTCTCCATTTCTCTGTCCCTCTCTACTCTCCATTTCTCTCTCTCCCTCTCTACTCTCCATTTCTCTCTCTCCCTCTACTCTCCATTTCTCTCTCTCCCTCTCTACTCTCCATTTCTCTCTCTCCCTCTCTACTCTCCATTTCTCTCTCTCCCTCTACTCTCCATTTCTCTCCCTCTCTACTCTCCATTTCTCTCTCTCCCTCTACTCTCCATTTCTCTCTCTCCCTCTACTCTCCATTTCTCTCTCTCCCTCTACTCTCCATTTCTCTGTCCCTCTCTACTCTCCATTTCTCTCTCTCCCTCTCTGCTCTCCATTTCTCTCTCTCTCTCTACTCTCCATTTCTCTCTCTCCCTCTCTGCTCTCCATTTCTCTCTCTCCCTCTGCTCTCCATTTCTCTCTCTCCCTCTCTACTCTCCATTTCTCTCTCCCTCTCTACTCTCCATTTCTCTCTCCCTCTCTGCTCTCCATTTATCTGTCCCTCTCTACTCTCCATTTCTCTGTCCCTCTCTGCTCCACATTTCTCTGTCCCTCTCTACTCTCCATTTCTCTGTCCCTCTCTACTCTCCATTTCTCTCTCTCCCTCTCTGCTCTCCATTTCTCTCTCTCCCTCTGCTCTCCATTTCTCTCTCTCCCTCTGCTCTCCATTTCTCTCTCTCCCTCTCTGCTCTCCATTTCTCTCTCTCCCTCTACTCTCCATTTCTCTCTCTCCCTCTACTCTCCATTTCTCTCTCTCCTCTACTCTCCATTTTCTCTCTCCCTCTACTCTCCATTTCTCTCTCTCCCTCTACTCTCCATTTCTCTCTCTCCCTCTACTCTCCATTTCTCTGTCCCTCCTACTCTCCACTCTCTCTCTCCTCTCTCTCTCCATTTATCTGTCCCTCTCTACTCTCCATCTCTCTCTCTCTCTACTCTCCATTTCTCTCTCCCTCTACTCTCCATTTCTCTCCCTCTACTCTCCATTTCTCTCCCTCTCTACTCTCCATTTCTCTCTCTCCCTCTACTCTCCATTTTCTCTCTCCCTCTACTCTCCATTTCTCTCTCTCCCTCTCTACTCTCCATTTCTCTCCCTCTCTACTCTCCATTTCTCTCTCTCCTCTCTGCTCTCCATTTCTCTGTCCTCTCTACTCTCCATTTCTCTGTCCTCTCTGCTCTCCATTTCTCTGTCCCTCTCTACTCTTCATTTCTCTGTCCTCTCTACTCTCCATTTCTCTGTCCTCTCTACTCTCCATTTCTCTCTCCCTCTCTGCTCTCCATTTCTCTCTCTCCCTCTCTGCTCTCCATTTCTCTCTCTCCCTCTACTCTCCATTTCTCTCTCTCCCTCTCTGCTCTCCATTTCTCTCTCTCCCTCTCTGCTCTCCATTTCTCTGTCCCTCTCTACTCTCCATTTCTCTGTCCCTCTCTGCTCTCCATTTCTCTGTCCCTCTCTACTCTCCATTTCTCTGTCCCTCTCTACTCTCCATTTCTCTGTCCCTTTCTACTCTCCATTTCTCTCTCTCCCTCTCTGCTCTCCATTTCTCTGTCCTCTCTACTTCCATTTCTCTCTCTCCCTCTGCTCTCCATTTCTCTCTCTCCCTCTGCTCTCCATTTCTCTCTCTCCCTCTCTACTCTCCATTTCTTCTCTCTCCCTCTCTACTCTCCATTTCTCTCTCTCCCTCTGCTCTCCATTTCTCTGTCCCTTTCTACTCTCCATTTCTCTCTCCCTCTCTGCTCTCCATTTCTCTGTCCCTCTCTACTCTCCATTTCTCTCCTCCCTCTGCTCTCCATTTCTCTCTCTCCCTCTGCTCTCCATTTCTCTCTCTCCTCTCTACTCTCCATTTCTCTCTCCTCTTCTCCATTTCTCTCTCTCCCTCTCTGCTCTCCATTTATCTGTCCTCTCTACTCTCCATTTCTCTGTCCCTCTCTGCTCTCAATTTCTCTGTCCCTCTACTCTCCATTTCTCTCTCTCCCTCTCTCTGCTCTCCATTTCTCTCTCCCTCTCTGCTCTCCATTTCTCTCTCTCCCTCTCTACTCTCCATTTCTCTCTCTCCTTTTACTCTCCATTTCTCTCTCTCCCTCTACTCTCCATTTCTCTCTCTCCCTCTCTACTCTCCATTTCTCTGTCCCTCTCTACTCTCCATTTCTCTCTCTCCTCTGCTCTCCATTTCTCTGTCCCTCTCTACTCTCCATTTCTCTCTCTCCTCTCTGCTCTCCATTTCTCTCTCTCCCTCTCTGCTCTCCATTTCTCTCTCCCTCTCTACTCTCCATTTCTCTCTCCCTCTCTACTCTCCATTTCTCTCTCTCCTCTCTGCTCTCCATTTCTCTGTCCCTCTCTACTCTCCATTTCTCTGTCCCTCTCTGCTCTCCATTTCTCTGTCCCTCTCTACTCTCCATTTCTCTGTCCTCTCTGCTCTCCATTTCTCTGTCCCTCTCTACTCTCCATTTCTCTCTCTCCCTCTCTGCTCTCCATTTCTCTCTCTCCCTCTGCTCTCCATTTCTCTCTCTCCCTCTCTACTCTCCATTTCTCTCTCTCCCTCTCTACTCTCCATTTCTCTCTCTCCTCTCTGCTCTCCATTTATCTGTCCCTCTCTACTCTCCATTTCTCTGTCCTCTCTGCTCTCAATTTCTCTGTCCCTCTACTCTCCATTTCTCTCTCTCCCTCTCTGCTCTCCATTTCTCTCTCTCCTCTCTGCTCTCCATTTCTCTCTCCCTCTCTACTCTCCATTTTCTCTCTCTCCTTTTACTCTCCATTTCTCTCTCTCCCTCTACTCTCCATTTCCCTCTCTCCCTCTACTCTCCATTTCTCTGTCCCTCTCTACTCTCCATTTCTCTCTCTCCCTCTCTGCTCTCCATTTCTCTGTCCCTCTCTACTCTCCATTTCTCTCTCCCTCTCTGCTTTCCATTTCTCTCTCTCCCTCTCTGCTCTCCATTTCTCTCTCTCCTCTCTACTCTCCATTTCTCTCTCCTCTCTACTCTCCATTTCTCTCTCCCTCTCTGCTCTCCATTTCTCTGTCCTCTCTACTCTCCATTTCTCTGTCCCTCTCTGCTCTCCATTTCTCTGTCCCCTCTACTCTCCATTTCTCTGTCCCTCTCTACTCTCCATTTCTCTCTCTCCCTCTCTGCTCTCCATTTCTCTCTCTCCCTCTCTGCTCTCCATTTCTCTCTCTCCCTCTACTCTCCATTTCTCTCTCTCCTCTCTGCTCTCCATTTCTCTCTCTCTCCCTCTCTGCTCTCCATTTCTCTGTCCTCTCTACTCTCCATTTATCTGTCCCTCTCTGCTCTCCATTTCTCTGTCCCTCTCTACTCTCCATTTCTCTGTCCCTCTCTACTCTCCATTTCTCTGTCCCTTTCTACTCTCCATTTCTCTCTCTCCCTCTCTGCTCTCCATTTCTCTGTCCCTCTCTACTCTCCATTTCTCTCTCTCCTCTCTGCTCTCCATTTCTCTCTCTCCCTCTGCTCTCCATTTCTCTCTCTCCCTCTCTACTCTCCATTTCTCTCTCCCTCTCTACTCTCCATTTCTCTCTCTCCCTCTCTGCTCTCCATTTCTCTGTCCCTCTCTACTCTCCATTTCTCTGTCCCTCTCTGCTCTCAATTTCTCTGTCCCTCTACTCTCCATTTCTCTCTCTCCCTCTCTGCTCTCCATTTCTCTCTCTCCCTCTCTGCTCTCCATTTCTCTCTCTCCCTCTACTCTCCATTTCTCTCTCTCCCTCTACTCTCCATTTCTCTCTCTCCCTCTACTCTCCATTTCTCTCTCTCCCTCTACTCTCCATTTCTCTGTCCCTCTCTACTCTCCATTTCTCTCTCTCCCTCTCTGCTCTCCATTTCTCTGTCCCTCTCTACTCTCCATTTCTCTCTCTCCCTCTCTGCTCTCCATTTCTCTCTCTCCCTCTCTGCTCTCCATTTCTCTCTCTCCCTCTCTACTCTCCATTCTCTCTCCCTCTCTACTCTCCATTTCTCTCTCTCCCTCTCTGCTCTCCATTTCTCTGTCCCTCTCTACTCTCCATTTCTCTGTCCCTCTCTGCTCTCCATTTCTCTGTCCCTCTCTACTCTCCATTTATCTGTCCCTCTCTACTCTCCATTTCTCTCTCCCTCTCTGCTCTCCATTTCTCTGTCCCTCTCTACTCTCCATTTCTCTCTCCTCTCTGCTCTCCATTTCTCTCTCTCCCTCTCTGCTCTCCATTTCTCTCTCTCCCTCTCTACTCTCCATTCTCTCTCCCTCTCTACTCTCCATTTCTCTCTCTCCCTCTCTGCTCTCCATTTCTCTGTCCCTCTCTACTCTCCATTTCTCTGTCCCTCTCTGCTCTCCATTTCTCTGTCCCTCTCTACTCTCCATTTATCTGTCCCTCTCTACTCTCCATTTCTCTCTCTCCCTCTCTGCTCTCCATTTCTCTCTCTCCCTCTCTGCTCTCCATTTCTCTCTCTCCCTCTCTGCTCTCCATTTCTCTGTCCCTCTCTACTCTCCATTTCTCTCTCCCTCTCTACTCTCCATTTCTCTCTCTCCCTCTACTCTCCATTTCTCTCTCCCTCTCTACTCTCCATTTCTCTGTCTCTCTCTGCTCTCCATTTCTCTGTCCCTCTCTACTCTCAATTTCTCTCTCTCCCTCTCTGCTCTCCATTTCTCTGTCCCTCTCTACTCTCCATTTCTCTGTCCCTCTCTACTCTCCATTTCTCTCTCTCCCTCTCTGCTCTCCATTTCTCTGTCCCTCTCTACTCTCCATTTCTCTCTCTCCCTCTCTGCTCTCCATTTCTCTGTCCCTCTCTACTCTCCATTTCTCTGTCCCTCTCTACTCTCCATTTCTCTCTCTCCCTCTCTGCTCTCCATTTCTCTGTCCCTCTCTACTCTCCATTTCTCTGTCCCTCTCTGCTCTCCATTTCTCTGTCCCTCTCTACTCTCCATTTCTCTGTCCCTCTCTGCTCTCCATTTCTCTGTCCCTCTCTACTCTCAATTTCTCTCTCTCCCTCTCTGCTCTCCATTTCTCTGTCCCTCTCTACTCTCCATTTCTCTGTCCCTCTCTACTCTCCATTTCTCTCTCTCCCTCTCTGCTCTCCATTTCTCTGTCCCTCTCTACTCTCCATTTCTCTGTCCCTCTCTGCTCTCCATTTCTCTGTCCCTCTCTACTCTCCATTTCTCTGTCCCTCTCTGCTCTCCATTTCTCTGTCCCTCTCTACTCTCCATTTCTCTCTCTCCCTCTCTGCTCTCCATTTCTCTGTCCCTCTCTACTCTCCATTTCTCTGTCCCTCTCTACTCTCCATTTCTCTCTCTCCCTCTCTGCTCTCCATTTCTCTGTCCCTCTCTACTCTCCATTTCTCTGTCCCTCTCTGCTCTCCATTTCTCTGTCCCTCTCTACTCTCCATTTCTCTGTCCCTCTCTACTCTCCATTTCTCTCTCCCTCTCTACTCTCCATTTCTCTGTCCCTCTCTACTCTCCATTTCTCTCTCTCCCTCTACTCTCCATTTCTCTGTCCCTCTCTACTCTCCATTTCTCTCTCTCCCTCTCTGCTCTCCATTTCTCTGTCCCTCTCTACTCTCCATTTCTCTGTCCCTCTCTACTCTCCATTTCTCTCTCTCCCTCTCTACTCTCCATTTCTCTGTCCCTCTCTACTCTCCATTTCTCTCTCTCCCTCTACTCTCCATTTCTCTCTCTCCCTCTACTCTCCATTTCTCTGTCCCTCTCTACTCTCCATTTCTCTCTCTCCCTCTCTGCTCTCCATTTCTCTGTCCCTCTCTACTCTCCATTTCTCTCTCCCTCTCTGCTCTCCATTTCTCTCTCTCCCTCTACTCTCCATTTCTCTCTCTCCCTCTCTACTCTCCATTTCTCTCTCTCCCTCTACTCTCCATTTCTCTCTCTCCCTCTCTACTCTCCATTTCTCTCTCTCCCTCTCTACGCTCCATTTCTCTCTCTCACTCTCTAATCTCCATTTCTCTCTCTCTTGAGCACAGTTATTCACACTCTCTCCATCTCAAATGTACATTTGTTTACTATGACTTAATGGTGAATTGGGCAGTTTAAGCCTGCATCATTAAACCAGTTTGACAATTTCACTAACATCTCTCTCTCCCTGAGTGCACAATAGCTTTGTATATGAATTTGTCAGTTCCTATATCCATTCAAACACCACCAAGCCAATGTGAGTGTATGCGCTGCCTCAATCAAGGTCCCTGGTCCCAAATAGTGCTGCAGCAGCGTTTAGTTTGGGTAGGACAGTGTGAAGCCGAACCAAGCCAGGGTGAAGTAATAGTACACACACACACACACACACACACACACACACTCATTGGGAACGCTGCTCTCCTCTCCTACTGGGCTGGAAAGTCCCCTTGTCTTTCATTCTTATTTATCTGGATGTGGGCTGGAGAGGAAGTATTGGCAGGTCCGTCTGTAACTTCTATTACTGGAAGGTTTGCTGGGCAGCTTTGTTTGTGCTTGTGTGTTTGTTTAATGAGACTTGGGAGAGTTAGCCTGTAACTATTGTCCCCCAGGATTGATTTAGAATGGGATATCTTTAGAATGCTGACACTGGCTCCACCGTGTGTGTGTGTGTGTGTGTGTGTGTGTGTGTGTGTGTGTGTGTGTGTGTGTGTGTGTGTGTGTGTGTGTGTGTGTGTGTGTGTGTGTGTGTGTGTGTGTGTGTGTGTGTGTGTGTGTGTGTGTGTGTGTGTGTGTGTGTGTGTTTATGGGCATCAGCTGCTGTGTTGGGGTGCCAGGGTGTGGCGAGGCCCTCCCTATTTCTATTTCTCTCTCTCCTTTTCCCTCTCTGTCCCTTTGTGTTTCCTCCTGTCCTCTGTCCCAGACCAGTCTCCCAGCAGTGAGTATTGAGGTGTTATCCAGTGTGTGGGGTTGTTTATGGGGTTGTTTATGCCCCTGGGTCACTCCTGTTTTACCTCACACTCACCTGTGGGTCCTCCCATGTCAAATCACAGGACTCCTAAATGTTTCAGACTTGTGTGTGTTCGTTATCCCTTGTCCTAACAGGGCATGAAATGTACATGTGTTGGTAATAGTTGAAGCCTGCATTCATCACCCTGTCTTTTCTTTATCACCCCCCTTCTCTCGCTTTCTCTCCTTCAATTTCCCTTTCTCCTCTCTTCTGTCTCCATGGCTTTATGACCTCCCTCCTGTCAGGTTGCTCAGCTGTTGTTGAGCAGTAACATGGTGGTGGCTCTGTTAGAGGGTAATAGTAAGGAACCTGCAGACTCAGGCTTTAACACTCCGCTGCATCTCGCCGCACGCAACGGACACAAGGACATCATCCGGTAAGAGACTTCCTATTGTTTTTCACAATCTGAACTTGTGAAACGTACGCAAAACTCGTATTGTGTAATACGTGTTGTATATATCATGCATTGATGTCAAGTTTTAATGCAGATTTGTGGTCACGTTTGTCAGGCTGCGATTCAGACCATAATGATTTGTGTGTACAGTGCCCATTGATAGATTGATATTTTCTTGTGGGTCTTAATCCTCTGCTTGTCATTCCTCTAATTTGTCCCATACTAAATTAAAGGCTTTGATTGATCATGGTTGGTCAGTACATTTTCGGTGTGATTGAACACCTATTCTGAGGTAGACAGGGGTCTGACAGGGTTAACACAGTCATTGATCTGGAACTGGTGTGCTGGGAGACTCAACAGGACAGTAAATGGTTCCCATGGGTCTACCCTCTGCCCCTCTCTCCTTCCCTCCTCCTCTTCCTCTCCACGGTACTATGGACAAGACAAGAACCATCAGACATGGCTTTGTCTCCACACCCTCGCTCTGGAACACTGTGGTGTGTGAATGTGTTTATTCTCTCTCCCAAGTGGATCTAGCCATATATTTAGTACCCCAATCTCTACTCTGACTAGCTGGTAGGCTATAAAACAGCCTGTCCAATGTCTAATCCACCAGGGGCCACAGTCCCAATCCCCTAGTACCTCTATGGAGACCTACATCAGAGTCTGTCTGGTACAGTCCAGTACCAGACACCCAGGTCACCCTGAGCCCTGCCATAGAGAAGGGGAGGAGGAGGGGGTCTACTCTGCAGCCCTGTTCCCATGTTTCACTGACAGCTGCAGCAGTCTGTCACCAGGCTGAGAGAGCGAGAGAGATGGATATGCAGAAAGATACTGGAGAGAGACGGAGAGGGAGGCTCTCTGGTGTGAGGCTGCAGTGCTGCCAATGTGACCCAGATCTGCCAGTGAGATGTGGCTGCTGATTTATCAGTAGTCGCTGGGACCAGACTGTTAACACTCAAACTGCTGGGCCTCGATGGACCCCGCCTTCAAGCTAATGAGCAGTCATTCTGACTGCAACACTCGAACAGTGTAATTCATACGTTTTATATATGCTGTCGCAAGCATAATAATTTGGTTGTGTTTATGACGGCCTTGGGTAACATTAGAATACCATTTTTATTTTATTTCAAAGAACTCAATAGCATTTTCATTAGTATATGTTACTGTACACTATACTCCATTTTATTTTTTATAAATTCAAGTGTTCAAGAAATGTTCTTAGTGGAGTTGTTACAACTATGAAACAGAAAGTATGTGTTGGACACGGTAACAGCTTCTTTTTATAAGTACACAAAACATACCCAACCACCAATATGCACGGTGAAAAGATGCACGGTCAAATGATGGAAACATCAGTAACCTAAACATCATTATAAGCGTGAGGTGGCCCTGATGAATAGTGAAACTCGAGGGAAAAGCAACAGTGGTCCTTCTGTAGCTCAGTTGGTAGAGCATGGTGCTTGTAACGCCAGGGTAGTGGGTTCGATTCCCGGGACCACCCATACGTAGAATGTATGCACACATGACTGTAAGTCGCTTTGGATAAAAGCGTCTGCTAAATGGCATATATTATTATTATTATTATTATAATCAATATACAGTTGAAGTGGGAAGTTTACATACACTTAGGTTGGAGTCATTAAAACCCGTTTTTCAACCACTCAACAAATGTCTTGTTAACAAACTATAGTTTTGGCAAATCGGTTAGGACATCTACTTTGTGCATGACACAAATAATTTTTCCAGCAATTGTTTACAGACAGATTATTTAACTTATTATTCAATGTATCACAATTCCAGTGGGTCAGAAGTTTACATACACTAAGTTGACTGTGCCTTTAAAAAGCTTGGAAAATTCCAGAAAATGATGTCATGGCTTTAGAAGCTTTTGATAAGCTAATTGACATCATCTCTACCTGTACATGATCATCTGATCATTTACCACTCCAGTGTTAATCTGCAATATTGTAATTATTCGCCTACCTCATGCCTTTTGCACACATTGTATATAGACTCCCCTTTTTTTCTACTGTGTTATTGACTTGTTAATTGTTTACTCCATGTGTAACTCTGTGTTGTCTGTTCACACTGCTATGCTTTATCTTGGCCAGGTCGCAGTTGCAAATGAGAAATTGTTCTCAACTAGCCTACCTGGTTAAATAAAGGTGAAATAAAAAAATAAAAAATATATTTTTTAGTCAATTGTAGGTGTCCCTGTGGGTGTATTTCAAGAGCTACCTCAAACTCCTTGCCTCTTTTCTTGACATCATTGGAAAATCCAAAGAAATCAGCCAAGACCTCCACAAGTCTGGTTCATCCTTGGGAGCAATTTCCAAACGCCTGAAGGTACCACGTTCATCTGTATAAACAATAGTACACAAGTATAAACACCATGGGACCACGCAGCCCTCATACAGCTCAGGAAGAAGACGCATTCTGTCTCCTAGAGATGAAAGTACTTTGGTGCGAAAAGTGCAAATCAATCCCAGAACAACAGCAAAGGACCTTGTGAAGATGCTTGAGGAAACAGGCACAAAAGTAACTATGTCCACAGTAAAACGAGTCCTATATTGACATACCTGAAAGTCCGCTCAGCAAGGAAGAAGCCACTGCTCCAAACCCCCATAAAAAAGGCGTTCCAAGGTTTACAACTGCACATTTGGAGAAATGTCCTCTGGTCTGATGAAACAAAAATAGAACTGTTTGGCCATAATGACCATCGTTATGTTTGGAGGGAAAAGGGGGTGGCTTGCAAGCCAAAGAACACCTTCCCAACCATGAAGCACGGGGGTGGCCGCATCTTGTTGTGGGGGTGCTTTGCTGCAGGAGGGCCTGGTGCCTTTCACAAAATAGATGGAATCATGAGGGGAAATTATGTGGATATATTGAAGCAACATCTCAAGACATCAGTCAGGAAGTTGAAGCTTGGTCGCAAATGGGTCTTCCAAATGGACAATTTCCCCAAACATACTTCCAAAGTTGTGGCAAAATGGCTGAAGGACAACAGAGTCAAGGTATTGGAGTGGCCATCACAAAGCCCTGACCTCAATCCCATAGAAATGTTGTGGGCAGAACTGAAAAAGTGTGTGCAAGCAAGGAGGCCTACAAACCTGACTCAGTTACACCAGCTCTGTCAGGAATGGGCCAAAATTCACACAACTTATTGTGGGTAGCTTGTGGAAGGCTACCCAAAACATTTGACTCAAGTTAAACAATTTAAAGCAAATGCTACCAAATACTAATTGAGTGTATGTAAACTTCTTACCCACTAGGAATGTGATGAAGGAACAAAAGCTCAAATAAATCCTAACTGACCTAAGACAGGGAATTTTTACTTTGATGAAATGTCAGGAATTGTGAAACACCTTAGCCAAATACATTTAAACTCGGGTTATGTAAACTTCCGACTTCAACTGTAAGTGTTGATATGACAGCAGTCAAAAATCGTCAGTTATTGTCAGCTCGAGCGTATATAGAGTGCATCTTCAATGGCATCAGTTTGATTTCATTTAGCTGTTATCCCTTGTTCTAACAGTTGACTTGTTAAGGTTTTCTTCCGTTGAAGGAGAGGAGGACCAAACTGCAGCGTGGTTATTTCGATACATCTTTAATAAAGATAATAACAAACAATACAAACCACTAAACATAACGTGAAAAAACAAAACAGCCCTATCTTGTGCAAACAAACACAGAGACAGGAACAATCACCAACGAAACACTCAAAGAACATGGCTGCCTAAATATGGTTCCCAATCAGAGACAACGATAAACACCTGCCTCTGAGAACCACTCCAGGCAACCATAGACTTTTCTAGACAACTATACCACACCACAATCCCATAACCTACAAAAAAACCCTAGACAAAACACACCACATAAATAACCCATGTCACACCCTGGCCTGACCCAAATAATAAAGAAAACACAAAATACTAAGACCAGGGCGTGACATGACTTAAATCTTCATAAATGTCACTTGCCTTAACAAACTTTGACACCTTTGTTTGGTTGTAGTGCGTAATAGTCTCCAGTTTTCTCTTTGTGTTCCGTTGTCTTGTCATTCTTCAGCACTGTTGAGGAGTACAACAGCTGTGCAGGTGCCTTATTTTGGGCAGAGGTAGGGAGCTCCCGTCTCACTGTGTTCATGGTGCCAGCCAGACCTGTTTTCTTTACAAGCAAATTGTTCGCCAATGACAGTGAAGTTAAGAAATTGTCCATGGAGACATTTCTCCCCTTGCCACTGTAAGGTCTCCAACACTGACCTTCTGCACAATATAGATATTTTCCCAGATATTGAAAGCCGTTCAGCATGTTCATTACGCACGCTCTTACGGTGTAGCCTGCTCCAAGTAGCCCAGAAGAGACTGATAAGACTGCTGTGATTCAGTGGAATGATTTAGAGTACATATCATTTAAGATTCTAATTAGAACAGATCAATACAATTGAATGGCCTGTTCTTCATTCACAATTGGTGATGACATAATTATGCATTGTTCGCTTTCCCTCCCCAATTTTCCCCATCATACTTTACTTCATTTATTGTTTCTGTTGTTATGTGTCACTTTAGTTTCAGTATAGTTTAGGTTCAGTTTCAAGGCAGTTATTGAGGCGATTATCAACGGACAGCGCCTTCAACTGTCGGGAGAAGGAGCGGAGCAGGCCCCACTGCCGGGAGAAGGAGTGGAACAGGCCCCTCTGTTGGGAGAAGGAGTGGAGCAGGCCCCACTGTCGGGAGAAGGAGTTGGGCAGGCCCCGCTGTCGGGAGAATGAGTGGAGCAGGCCCCGCTGTCGGGAGAAGGAGTGGAGCAGGCCCCGCTGTCGGGAGAAGGAGTGGAGCAGGCCCCTCTGTCGGGAGGAGGAGTGGAGCAGGCCCCTCTGTCGGGAGGAGGAGTGGAGCAGGCCCCGCTGTCGGCAGGAGGAGTGGAGCAGGCCCCGCTGTCGGGAGAAGGAGTGGAGCAGGCCCCGCTGTCGGGATAAGGAGTGGAGCAGGCCCCGCTGTCGGGATAAGGAGTGGAGCAGGCCCCTCTGTTGGGAGAAGGAGTGGAGCAGGCCCCACTGTCGGGAGAAGGAGTTGGGCAGGCCCCGCTGTCGGGAGAATGAGTGGAGCAGGCCCCGCTGTCGGGAGAAGGAGTGGAGCAGGCCCCGCTGTCGGGAGAAGGAGTGGAGCAGGCCCCTCTGTCGGGAGGAGGAGTGGAGCAGGCCCCTCTGTCGGGAGGAGGAGTGGAGCAGGCCCCGCTGTCGGCAGGAGGAGTGGAGCAGGCCCCGCTGTCGGGAGAAGGAGTGGAGCAGGCCCCGCTGTCGGGATAAGGAGTGGAGCAGGCCCCGCTGTCGGGAGAAGGAGTGGAGCAGGCCCCGCTGTCGGGAGAAGGAGTGAAGCAGGCCCCGCTGTCGGGAGAAGGAGTGGAGCAGGCCCCGCTGTCGGAAGAAGGAGTGGAGCAGGCCCCGCTGTCGGGAGAAGGAGTGGAGCAGGCCCCGCTGTCGGGAGAAGGAGTTGGGCAGGCCCCGCTGTCGGGAGAAGGAGTGGAGCAGGCCCCGCTGTCGGTAGAAGGAGTAAAGCAGGCCCCGCTGTCGGGAGAAGGAGTGGAGCAGGCCCCGCTGTCGGGAGAAGGAGTTGGGCACGCCCCGCTGTCGGGAGGAGGGGTGGGCCCCAAAGGAGGAGAGGAGAACAGGATAGAGCTCTCTGTTTCAGCATCCAGCCAAACCAGAGGGACAGAGAGACTTTGATGAGCCTGCCCCCCTTTGTGTTTCTAAGGAGAAATGAAACGAGCACACTGACCCGGGGCTTAGAAGCCACAGGGCAGAGAGAGGGGGGGAGATGGGAAGAGATAGTGAGAAATGCTGAAGCACAGTATCTGTAATAGGATGAGAATAATGAAATTCAAGTAAGGGAGAGGTATTCTTCCTCTCCCTGTCTCTATACAGTGGGACAAAAAAGTATTTAGTCAGCCACCAATTGTGCAAGTTCTCCCACTTAAAAAGATGAGAGAGGCCTGTAATTTTCATCATAGGTACACTTCAACTATGCCAGACAAAATGAGGGGAACAAATCCAGAAAATCACATTGTAGGATTTTTAATGAGCAAGATTTCTGGCTCTCACAGACCTGTAACTTCTTCTTTAAGAGGCTCCTCTGTCCTCCACTCGTTACCTGTGTTAATGGCACCTGTTTGAACTTGTTATCAGTATAAAAGACACCTGTCCACAACCTCAAACAGTCACACTCCAAACTCCACTATGGCTAAGACCAAAGAGCTGTCAAAGGACACCAGAAACAAAATTGTAGACCTGTACCAGGCTGGGAAGACTGAATCTACAATAGGTAAGCAGCTTGGTTTGATGAAATCAACTGTGGGAGCAATTATTAGGAAATGGAAGACATACAAGACCACTGATAATTTCCCTTGATCTGGGGCTCCACCCAAGATCTCACCCCGTGGGGTCAAAATGATCACAAGAGCGGTGAGCAAAAATCCCAGAACCACACGGGGGGACCAAGTGAATGACCTGCAGAGAGCTGGGACCAAAGTAACAAAGCCTACCATCAGCAACACACTACGCCGCCAGGGACTCAAATCCTGCAGTGCCAGACGTGTCCCCCTGCTTAAGCCAGTACATGTCCAGGCCCGTCTGAAGTTTGCTAGAGAGCATTTGGATGATGCAGAAGAAGATTGGGAGAATGTCATATGGTCAGATGAAACCAAAATAGAACTTTTTGGTAAAAACTCAACTCGTCGTGTTTGGAGGACAAAGAATGCTGAGTTGCATCCAAAGAACACCATACCTACTGTGAAGCATGCGGGTGGAAACATCATGCTTTGGGGCTGTTTGTCTGCAAAGGGACCAGGATGACTGATCAGTGTAAAGGAAAGAATGAATGGGGCCATGTATCGTGAGATTTTGAGTGAAAACCTCCTTCCATCAGCAAGGGCATTGAAGATGAAACGTGGCTGGGTCTTTCAGCATGACAATGATCCCAAACACACCGCCCGGGCAATGAAGGAGTGGCTTCGTAAGAAGCATTTCAAGGTCCTGGAGTGGCCTAGCCAGTCTCTTCAACCCCATAGAAAATCTTTGGAGGGAGTTGAAAGTCCGTGTTGCCCAGCAACAGCCCCAAAACATCACTGCACTAGAGGAGATCTGCATGGAGGAATGGGTCAAAATACCAGCAACAGTGTGTGAAAACCTTGTGAAGACTTACAGAAAACATTTGACCTCTGTCATTGCCAACAAAGGGTATATAACAAAGTATTGAGATAAACTTTTTGTTATTGACCAAATACTTATTTTCCATCATAATTTGCAAATAAATTCATTAAAAATCCAGGACTCAGTCTTCTGAGTCATCGCTCTGTGCTTGGCAACTGAGCCCCAAAAAACCCTCTCTCTTTCTCTCTGTCTCCCTCTCTCGCTCTAAGTGACTTCTTGTTAGATGCGTGCCTTATTTACTAAAGTGAGTGGTGAGGCAAACTGATGATGCAAATCACTGTCGCTGTCTGAATCAGTCTTGTATTGTTATTTTGGGTTACCACTTATAGATAAGTGGTGTGATTGTGACAGAGGTCATTGTGAGATGTTGTGGTATGGTTCTGGTTTGGCTGATGAGCAGGAATGCCATGGAAAGACAGGGGTTATGGGTTTGCGGTAGTTAGTTACCAAACCGTTTTGCATATGGGCGTGTGGATGCCCACTTCCCCTTGCCTAGTGTGTGTGTGTGTGTGTGTGTGTGTGTGTGTGTGTGTGTGTGTGTGTGTGTGTGTGTGTGTGTGAACTTTCCATGCTGTACATTCCCAGGAGAGCTCTGAAATTCCCACTAATATTCCTAAAGTTGAACTTATCTACTGTTGTATTTATTTTAACCTTTATTTAACTAGGCAAGTCAGTTAAGAACAAATTCTTGTTTTCAATGACGGCCTAGGAACAGTGGGTTAACTGCCTTGTTCACTACCAGGATATTTGAATGTGTGTGTCTGCAGCTGGAATCGAGTGTGAATTCTCCAAATTTCCCCCTGGCACCTCAGTGAGTTCATGTGATGTGGGATGTTGAGCAGACTAGCTACGGTGGATCACTGTTACACTGCCATTGACATAATATACTGTCCTGGCATCTGGTCCTGCTGGCTCCATCCATGGCTCTGCCTCGCAGAAACCTTTTCACCCTGGAGTTAACAGCCTTTGTAAACTTGAATCTGTACTAAAGTAGTACTGTGTTGTTCCTCTCTGGTTCAGGTTGCTGCTGAAAGCGGGCATCGACATCAACAGGGCCACTAAGGCTGGCACTGCCCTGCACGAGGCTGCCCTCTACGGCAAGACGGAGGTGGTCAGACAGCTGCTAGAGGTAAGACACCTGGAGGGACATCAACCTCACTTAGTCTTTAACTAGTCTGATTCAATCACTATTCTACCACATTCAACTAACAGTTGGTAATATGTTATCCAATGTAAGTGAAGTGTTTTATTGAATAGGCTGTACAATACATTGCCGTTGACTGCATTAGACTTGAGAACATTGTGTTGAATGTGCTGCTGTGTTTCAGTGCACATCTGATTGACATTAACGTTGTGTGTGGTTTTGCCAGGCTGGTATAGACGTGAACATCCGTAACACGTACAACCAGACAGCCCTGGACATGGTGAACCAGTTCACCACCTCCCACGCCAGCAAGGACATTAAGCAGCTCCTACGAGGTGAACAGCACCAGTCATCACTGGAATACACTGGGACAGGAGATGAAGTATCATTCTTTGGCTTTATCTCTCGTTCTGTTTTCCGCCTGCTTTATTGTCCTTCAACCAGGGCTCTACAGTACGACCTTTTTACTCACAAACTGAAAAAGTCAAGTTTGAGTTTTGATTTATAGCATATAAATTGCTGCTGTAGTTATTTTCTAAGTATGTTGGCTGTTTTAGAAGTGTGTAGCCATAGAGTCTACTTGAGTGACTTTGTCCTTGTGCCATGGATATCATTTTGTTCACATGCTAGGTTGTTTTTCATGTTAGCTTGTTTGAGCTCGCTCAACTCAACTGCTAGTGAAGAGACATGGGAGAATCTCATCTCTCCCAGACAGACATGCCAGTCTCACTGTTACCCTTAAAGGGGCAGCTGAACATTTTTGTCT
This sequence comes from Oncorhynchus keta, assembly GCF_023373465.1. Classification (NCBI taxonomy): domain Eukaryota; kingdom Metazoa; phylum Chordata; class Actinopteri; order Salmoniformes; family Salmonidae; genus Oncorhynchus; species Oncorhynchus keta. The sequence goes on along the minus strand of NC_068425.1, from coordinate 20,938,208 downwards.
CCCCTAAGTGGCTAAAATATTTGACAGGACATTGTACTTGCTTGAGCATGGAACACCACAAAAACATTTTATTCTTTCACTTTTAGTCATTTCTTAACATAAAAACGCTATTTCTCAAATACTTTTATTGTGTTCCTAAATGTATTTGCGTGTTAAAAAATCTATTTAGCCGCAAAAATTGAAAAAATGTCAGCATAGATTCCTGCTAGCGGATTTCTTTCTTTGTGCTTTTGTGTAGTGAATCGACTCTTGCATTCTTTTGCAGTTTGAGTTCTGCAGGACAGAGTGTTCAGAGGTGTGTGTGTGTGTGTGTGTGTGTGTGTGTGTGTGTGTGTGTGTGTGTGTGTGTGTGTGTGTGTGTGTGTGTGTGTGTGTGTGTGTGTGTGTGTGTGTGTGTGTGTGTGTGTGTGTGTGTGTGTGTGTGTGTGTGTGTGTGTGTGTGTGTGTGTGTGTTGGGAGAAGAGACCTACTGAGACAGAGCCAGTGCAGACGTTCCTATAGCGAGAGAGGCCCAGAGGAGAGACTGAGGGATATGAAATGCTCTAAGCTGTAATTCACTAAGCAGCTGTGTTTAACCTCATGGAGTACAGGTTACATAACCCTGTCAGCTCACACACACACATGCGCGCGCGCACACACAACCAAAAGACTACGTGTGTGTGTGTGTGCGACCTATGCGTTTGTTTGTTTGTGTGTGATTGTTGCGTGCCACCCATGTGTACGTGCGCATGCATGAGACTGTGTTTTGGACCTCTGCTGTTTGTGCTATCTCCTCTGTAATCCAGCAGGCCTGGGTCTTTGATCTGGTTCTCGCAGCCTGGGAACTCAGGCCATAATGAGCACTTGTTTTCCTCAGTCAGCAGACTGCTGCTTCAAACATGGAGGCTGTGGAGAGAGACTTCCTGTTATGATCAAGTTCTCTCTGTGTTTAAAGCAGAGTGAATAGAACACAATCAGCCACCACACCTCCTCGCCATGGATTAATTATTGATGTGTACCAACCAGTCAGAAGCTGAATACAGCACTGACTGACTCTGCTCTCTGATGTCACTACATTCCATACCAGTGCCGGATGTGACTAATTAAAAAACAACAGGCATTGGGATTGTTAGCGGCGTCTTGGTATATCCCCTTAAGGTGATTTGAAAGTGGTGTACATGTCAGTATGTATCAATCATTGGGCTGTATTTTCTTCCTGCTTTCATTCATACCAATTCCCTGAACTAACTTTTGTGTGTGTGTCTCTCTCTCTCTTTCTCTCCTCTCTCTGTCCCCCTCTCTCTCTTTCTCTCCTCTCTCTGTCCCCCTCTTTCTCTCCTCTCTCTTTCCCCCTCCCTCTTTCTCCCCTCTCTGTCCCCCTCTTTATCTCCTCTCTCTTTCCCCCTCTCTCTTTCCCCCTCTCTCTTTCTCCCCAGTCTGCCCCCCCCCCCTCTCTTTCTCTCTCTCTCTCTACATCTCTCTTTCTCCCCTCTCTCTCTCTCTCTCTACATCTCTCTTTCTCCCCTCTCTGCCCCCCCCCCCTCTCTACATATCTCTTTCTCCCCTCTCTGTCTTTCTCACACACAGATGCTACAGGTGTCCTGCAGGTGAGAGCTCTGAAAGACTACTGGAACATCCACGACCCCACTGCTCTCAACATCCAGGCCGGGGATGTCATCATGGTAGGCTGCAGGAACACATACACACACAACCCTCTCTATTTGCTGTCTGTAACTCCTCAGATGTGCCTCAGCTGGCATTGCAGTGTTGTTCCCACACTCACTGTGCCCAACCGTGCCCCCATGTTGTCTGTTAGGACAGGTGTGTTTTCCCTGTGAACTGTCAGGCTCATCCTCTCTAACAGGTGTTTTGGTAGCAAGCAGGGAGACAGGCTGGCAGTGTTTATGTGCGGGTGGCTTCGTGAGTATTCTGTAGTCACAGTATAAAGATATGTGTGGTTTTCAGCTGTTCCATGTAGTTGAACTATAATATAATATAATAATAATATATGCCATTTAGCAGACGCTTTTATCCAAAGCGACTTACAGTCATGTGTGCATACATTCTACGTATGGGTGGTCCCGGGATCGAACCCACTACCCTGGCGTTACAAGCGCCATGCTCTACCAACTGAGCTACAGAAGAACTACTCCACCGCTAGCACACCTGATTCAACATGTCAACTAATCATCAAGCCCTTGAATAGGTGACTCTGGTAAACTAGTTCAGGGCTCCAACTAAATTGTGAAAAGTCTGCTGGTCCCAGAGGATAGGTTTGAAAACCACTGGACTGTAGGACGGTTTGTAAACCACTGGACTGTAGTACGGTTTGAAAACCTCTGGACTGTAGGACAGTTTGGACACCACTGGACTGTAGGACGGTTTGGAAACCACTGGACTGTAGGACGGTTTGGAAACCACTGGACTGTAGGACGGTTTGGAAACCTCTGGACTGTAGGATGGTTTGGAAACCACTGGACTGTAGGACGGTTTGGAAACCACTGGAATGTAGGACGGTTTGGAAACCACTGGACTGTAGGACGGTTTGGAAACCACTGGACTGTAGGACGGTTTGGAAACCACTGGACTGTAGGATGGTTTGAAAACCGCTGGACTGTAGAACGGCTTGGAAACCACTGGACTGTAGGATGGTTTGAAAACCACTGGACTGTAGGACGGTTTGGAAACCACTGGACTGTAGGACGGTTTGGAAACCGCTGGACTGTAGGACGGTTTGGAAACCACTGGACTATAGGGTGGTTTGAAAACCACAGGACTGTAGGACGGTTTGGAAACCACTGGACTGTAGGATGGTTTGGAAACCACTGGACAGTAGGATGGTTTGGAAACCACTGGACTATAGGATGGTTTGAAAACCACAGGACTGTAGGATGGTTTGTAAACCGCTGGCCTGTAGGACGGTTTGAAAACCACTGGACTGTAGGACGGTTTGAAAACCACTGGACTGTAGGACGGTTTGGAAACCACTGGACTGTAGGACGGTTTGGAAACCGCTGGACTGTAGGACGGTTTGGAAACCACTGGACTATAGGGTGGTTTGAAAACCACAGGACTGTAGGATGGTTTGTAAACCGCTGGCCTGTAGGACGGTTTGGAAACCGCTGGACTGTAGGACGGTTTGGAAACCGCTGGACTGTAGGACGGTTTGGAAACCACTGAACTGTAGGACGGTTTGGAAACCACTGGACTGTAGGACGGTTTGGAAACCGCTGGACTGTAGGACGGTTTGGAAACCACTGGACTATAGGGTGGTTTGAAAACCACAGGACTGTAGGATGGTTTGTAAACCGCTGGACTGTAGGACGGTTTGGAAACCGCTGGACTGTAGGACGGTTTGGAAACCACTGGACTATAGGGTGGTTTGAAAACCACTGGACTGTAGGACGGTTTGGAAACCACTGGACTGTAGGATGGTTTGGAAACCACTGGACTGTAGGATGGTTTGGAAACCACTGTACAGTAGGATGGTTTGGAAACCACTGGACTGTAGGATGGTTTGGAAACCACTGGACTGTAGGATGGTTTGAAAACCACTGGACTGTAGGGTGGTTTGAAAACCACTGGACTGTAGGACGGTTTGTAAACCACTGGACTATAGGGTGGTTTGGAAACCACTGGACTGCAGGGTGGTTTGAAAACCACTGGACTGTAGGAAGGTTTGTAAACCACTGGACTATAGGGTGGTTTGGAAACCACTGGACTATAGGATGGTTTGGAAACCACTGGACTGTAGGATGGTTTGTAAACCACTGGACTGTAGGACGGTTTGGAAACCACTGGACTGTAGGACGGTTTGGAAACCACTGGACTGTAGGACGGTTTGGAAACCACTGGACTGTAGGACGGTTTGGAAACCACTGGACTGTAGGACGGTTTGGAAACCGCTGGACTGTAGGACGGTTTGTAAACCGCTGGACTGTAGGACGGTTTGTAAACCACTGAACTGTAGGACGGTTTGAAAACCACTGGACTGTAGGACGGTTTGTAAACCACTAGACTGTAGGACGGCTTGGAAACCACTGGACTGTAGGACGGTTTGGAAACCGCTGGACTGTAGGACGATTTGGAAACCACTGGACTATAGGGTGGTTTGAAAATCACAGGACTGTAGGATGGTTTTTAAACCGCTGGACTGTAGGACGGTTTGGAAACCACTGGACTATAGGGTGGTTTGAAAACCACAGGACTGTAGGACGGTTTGGAAACCACTGGACTGTAGGATGGTTTGGAAACCACTGGACAGTAGGATGGTTTGGAAACCACTGGCTGTAGGACGGTTTGGAAACCACTGGACAGTAGGATGGTTTGGAAACCACTGGACAGTAGGATGGTTTGGAAACCACTGGACAGTAGGATGGTTTGGAAACCACTGGACAGTAGGATGGCTTGGAAACCACTGGACAGTAGGATGGTTTGGAAACCACTGGACTGTAGAACGGTTTGGAAACCACTGGACTGTAGGACGGTTTGGAAACCACTGGACTGTAGGACGGTTTGGAAACCACTGGACTGTAGGACGGTTTGGAAACCGCTGGACTGTAGGATGGTTTGTAAACCACTGAACTGTAGGACGGTTTGGAAACCACTGGACTGTAGGACGGTTTGGAAACCACTGGACTGTAGGATGGTTTGGAAACCACTGGACTGTAGGACGGTTTGGAAACCACTGGACTGTAGGACGGTTTGGAAACCGCTGGACTGTAGGACGGTTTGTAAACCACTGAACTGTAGGACGGTTTGGAAACCACTGGACTGTAGGACGGTTTGGAAACCGCTGGACTGTAGGACGGTTTGGAAACCGCTGGACTATAGGGTGGTTTGAAAACCACAGGACTGTAGGATGGTTTGTAAACCGCTGGCCTGTAGGACGGTTTGGAAACCACTGGACTATAGGGTGGTTTGAAAACCACAGGACTGTAGGACGGTTTGGAAACCACTGGACTGTAGGATGGTTTGGAAACCACTGGACAGTAGGATGGTTTGGAAACCACTGGACTATAGGATGGTTTGAAAACCACAGGACTGTAGGATGGTTTGTAAACCGCTGGCCTGTAGGACGGTTTGAAAACCACTGGACTGTAGGACGGTTTGAAAACCACTGGACTGTAGGACGGTTTGGAAACCGCTGGACTGTAGGACGGTTTGGAAACCACTGGACTATAGGGTGGTTTGAAAACCACAGGACTGTAGGACGGTTTGGAAACCACTGGACTGTAGGATGGTTTGGAAACCACTGGACTATAGGATGGTTTGAAAACCACTGGACTGTAGGGTGGTTTGAAAACCACTGGACTGTAGGACGGTTTGGAAACCACTGGACTATAGGGTGGTTTGGAAACCACTGGACTGTAGGGTGGTTTGAAAACCACTGGACTGTAGGACGGTTTGGAAACCACTGGACTGTAGGACGGTTTGGAAACCACTGGACTATAGGGTGGTTTGAAAACCACTGGACTGTAGGACGGTTTGGAAACCACTGGACTGTAGGACGGTTTGGAAACCACTGGACTATAGGGTGGTTTGAAAACCACTGGACTGTAGGACGGTTTGGAAACCACTGGACTGTACGGTGGTTTGGAAACCACTGGACTGTAGAATGGTTTGTAAACCACTGGACTGTAGAATGGTTTGTAAACCACTGGACTGTAGGATGGTTTGTAAACCACTGGACTGTAGAATGGTTTGTAAACCACTGGACTGTAGAATGGTTTGTAAACCACTGGACTGTAGAATGGTTTGTAAACCACTGGACTGTAGAATGGTTTGTAAACCACTGGACTGTAGGATGGTTTGTAACCCACTGGACTGTAGAATGGTTTGTAAACCACTGGACTGTAGGACGGTTTGGAAACCACTGGACTGTAGGACGGTTTGGAAACCACTGGACTGTAGGACGGTTTGGAAACCACTGGACTGTAGGACGGTTTGAAAACCACTGGACTGTAGGACGGTTTGTAAACCACTGGACTGTAGGACGGTTTGGAAACCACTGGACTGTAGGACGGTTTGGAAACCACTGGACTGTAGGACGGTTTGGAAACCACTGGACTGTAGGACGGTTTGGAAACCACTGGACTGTAGGATGGTTTGAAAACCACTGGACTGTAGGACGGTTTGTAAACCACTGGACTGTAGGATGGTTTGGAAACCAGTGGACTGTAGGACGGTTTGGAAACCACTGGACTGTAGGACGGTTTGGAAACCACTGGACTGTAGGACGGTTTGGAAACCACTGCACTGTAGGACGGTTTGAAAACCACTGGACTGTAGGACGGTTTGAAAACCACTGGACTGTAGGACGGTTTGAAAACCACTGGACTGTAGGACGGTTTGGAAACCACTGGACTGTAGGACGGTTTGGAGACCACTGGACTGTAGGACGGTTTGGAAACCACTGGACTGTAGGACGGTTTGGAAACCACTGGACTATAGGGTGGTTCGAAAACCACTGGACTGTAGGGTGGTTTGAAAACCACTGGACTGTAGGATGGTTTGGAAACCACTGGACTGTAGGATGGTTTTAAAACCACTGGACTGTAGGGCGGTTTGAAAACCAATGGACTGTCGGACGGTTTGGAAACCACTGGACTGTAGGACGGTTTGGAAACCACTGGACTGTAGGACGGTTTGGAAACCACTGGACTGTAGGACGGTTTGGAAACCACTGGACTGTAGGATGGTTTGTAAACCACTGGACTGTAGGACGGTTTGGAAACCACTGGACTGTAGGACGGTTTGGAAACCACTGGACTGTAGGACGGTTTGGAAACCACTGGACTGTAGGACGGTTTGGAAACCACTGGACTGTAGGACGGTTTGGAAACCACTGGACTGTAGGACGGTTTGGAAAACCACTGGACTGTAGGACGGTTTGGAAACCACTGGACTGTAGGACGGTTTGGAAACCACTGGACTGTAGGACGGTTTGGAAACCACTGGACTGTAGGATGGTTTGGAAACCACTGGACTGTAGAATGGTTTGTAAACCACTGGACTGTAGAATGGTTTGTAAACCACTGGACTGTAGAATGGTTTGTAAACCACTGGACTGTAGGATGGTTTGTAACCCACTGGACTGTAGAATGGTTTGTAAACCACTGGACTGTAGGACGGTTTGGAAACCACTGGACTGTAGGACGGTTTGGAAACCACTGGACTGTAGGACGGTTTGGAAACCACTGGACTGTAGGATGGTTTGAAAACCACTGGACTGTAGGACGGTTTGTAAACCACTGGACTGTAGGGTGGTTTGGAAACCACTGGACTGTAGGACGGTTTGGAAACCACTGGACTGTAGGACGGTTTGGAAACCACTGGACTGTAGGATGGTTTGAAAACCACTGGACTGTAGGACGGTTTGTAAACCACTGGACTGTAGGATGGTTTGGAAACCAGTGGACTGTAGGACGGTTTGGAAACCACTGGACTGTAGGACGGTTTGGAAACCACTGGACTGTAGGACGGTTTGGAAACCACTGGACTGTAGGACGGTTTGGAAACCACTGGACTGTAGGACGGTTTGAAAACCACTGGACTGTAGGACGGTTTGAAAACCACTGGACTGTAGGACGGTTTGGAAACCACTGGACTGTAGGACGGTTTGGAAACCACTGGACTGTAGGACGGTTTGGAAACCACTGGACTGTAGGACGGTTTGGAAACCACTGGACTATAGGGTGGTTCGAAAACCACTGGACTGTAGGGTGGTTTGAAAACCACTGGACTGTAGGATGGTTTGGAAACCACTGGACTGTAGGATGGTTTGAAAACCACTGGACTGTGAGGGCGGTTTGAAAACCAATGGACTGTCGGACGGTTTGGAAACCACTGGACTGTAGGACGGTTTGGAAACCACTGGACTGTAGGACGGTTTGGAAACCACTGGACTGTAGGACGGTTTGGAAACCACTGGACTGTAGGATGGTTTGGAAACCACTGGACTGTAGGACGGTTTGGAAACCACTGGACTGTAGGACGGTTTGGAAACCACTGGACTGTAGGACGGTTTGGAAACCACTGGACTGTAGGACGGTTTGGAAACCACTGGACTGTAGGACGGTTTGGAAACCACTGGACTGTAGGACGGTTTGGAAACCACTGGACTGTAGGACGGTTTGGAAACCACTGGACTGTAGGACGGTTTGGAAACCACTGGACTGTAGGACGGTTTGGAAACCACTGGACTGTAGGATGGTTTGGAAACCACTGGACTGTAGGACGGTTTGGAAACCACTGGACTGTAGGACGGTTTGGAAACCACTGGACTGTAGGACGGTTTGGAAACCACTGGACTGTAGGACGGTTTGGAAACGACTGACCTGTAGGGTGGTTTGAAAACCACTGGACTGTAGGATGGTTTGGAAACCACTGGACTGTAGGGCGGTTTGGAAACCACTGGACTGTAGGATGGTTTGGAAACCACTGGACTGTAGGATGGTTTGGAAACCACTGGACTTTATGATGGTTTGGAAACCACTGGACTGTAGGATGGTTTGGAAACCACTGGACTGTAGGATGGTTTGGAAACCACTGGACTATAGGATGGTTTGAAAACCACTGGACTGTAGGGTGGTTTGAAAACCACTGGACTGTAGGACGGTTTGGAAACCACTGGACTATAGGGTGGTTTGGAAACCACTGGACTGTAGGGTGGTTTGAAAACCACTGGACTGTAGGACGGTTTGGAAACCACTGGACTGTAGGACGGTTTGGAAACCACTGGACTATAGGGTGGTTTGAAAACCACTGGACTGTAGGACGGTTTGGAAACCACTGGACTGTAGGACGGTTTGGAAACCACTGGACTGTAGGACGGTTTGGAAACCACTGGACTGTAGGACGGTTTGGAAACCACTGGACTATAGGGTGGTTCGAAAACCACTGGACTGTAGGGTGGTTTGGAAACCACTGGACTGTAGGGTGGTTTGGAAACCACTGGACTGTAGGATGGTTTGAAAACCACTGGACTGTAGGGCGGTTTGAAAACCAATGGACTGTAGGACGGTTTGGAAACCACTGGACTGTAGGACGGTTTGGAAACCACTGGACTGTAGGACGGTTTGGAAACCACTGGACTGTAGGACGGTTTGGAAACCACTGGACTGTAGGATGGTTTGTAAACCACTGGACTGTAGGACGGTTTGGAAACCACTGGACTGTAGGACGGTTTGGAAACCACTGGACTGTAGGACGGTTTGGAAACCACTGGACTGTAGGACGGTTTGGAAACCACTGGACTGTAGGACGGTTTGGAAACCACTGGACTGTAGGACGGTTTGGAAACCACTGGACTGTAGGACGGTTTGGAAACCACTGGACTGTAGGACGGTTTGGAAACCACTGGACTGTAGGACGGTTTGGAAACCACTGGACTGTAGGATGGTTTGGAAACCACTGGACTGTAGGACGGTTTGGAAACCACTGGACTGTAGGACGGTTTGGAAACCACTGGACTGTAGGACGGTTTGGAAACCACTGGACTGTAGGACGGTTTGGAAACGACTGACCTGTAGGGTGGTTTGAAAACCACTGGACTGTAGGATGGTTTGGAAACCACTGGACTGTAGGGCGGTTTGGAAACCACTGGACTGTAGGATGGTTTGGAAACCACTGGACTGTAGGATGGTTTGGAAACCACTGGACTTTATGATGGTTTGGAAACCACTGGACTGTAGGATGGTTTGGAAACCACTGGACTGTAGGATGGTTTGGAAACCACTGGACTATAGGATGGTTTGAAAACCACTGGACTGTAGGGTGGTTTGAAAACCACTGGACTGTAGGACGGTTTGGAAACCACTGGACTATAGGGTGGTTTGGAAACCACTGGACTGTAGGGTGGTTTGAAAACCACTGGACTGTAGGACGGTTTGGAAACCACTGGACTGTAGGACGGTTTGGAAACCACTGGACTATAGGGTGGTTTGAAAACCACTGGACTGTAGGACGGTTTGGAAACCACTGGACTGTAGGACGGTTTGGAAACCACTGGACTATAGGGTGGTTTGAAAACCACTGGACTGTAGGACGGTTTGGAAACCACTGGACTGTACGGTGGTTTGGAAACCACTGGACTGTAGAATGGTTTGTAAACCACTGGACTGTAGAATGGTTTGTAAACCACTGGACTGTAGGATGGTTTGTAAACCACTGGACTGTAGAATGGTTTGTAAACCACTGGACTGTAGAATGGTTTGTAAACCACTGGACTGTAGAATGGTTTGTAAACCACTGGACTGTAGAATGGTTTGTAAACCACTGGACTGTAGGATGGTTTGTAACCCACTGGACTGTAGAATGGTTTGTAAACCACTGGACTGTAGGACGGTTTGGAAACCACTGGACTGTAGGACGGTTTGGAAACCACTGGACTGTAGGACGGTTTGGAAACCACTGGACTGTAGGATGGTTTGAAACCACTGGACTGTAGGACGGTTTGTAAACCACTGGACTGTAGGGTGGTTTGGAAACCACTGGACTGTAGGACGGTTTGGAAACCACTGGACTGTAGGACGGTTTGGAAACCACTGGACTGTAGGACGGTTTGGAAACCACTGGACTGTAGGACGGTTTGGAAACCACTGGACTGTAGGACGGTTTGGAAACCACTGGACTGTAGGACGGTTTGGAAACCACTGGACTGTAGGATGGTTTGAAAACCACTGGACTGTAGGACGGTTTGTAAACCACTGGACTGTAGGACGGTTTGGAAACCACTGGACTGTAGGACGGTTTGGAAACCACTGGACTGTAGGACGGTTTGGAAACCACTGGACTGTAGGACGGTTTGGAAACCACTGGACTGTAGGACGGTTTGGAAACCACTGGACTGTAGGACGGTTTGAAAACCACTGGACTGTAGGACGGTTTGAAAACCACTGGACTGTAGGACGGTTTGGAAACCACTGGACTGTAGGACGGTTTGGAAACCACTGGACTGTAGGACGGTTTGGAAACCACTGGACTGTAGGACGGTTTGGAAACCACTGGACTATAGGGTGGTTCGAAAACCACTGGACTGTAGGGTGGTTTGAAAACCACTGGACTGTAGGGTGGTTTGGAAACCACTGGACTGTAGGGTGGTTTGGAAACCACTGGACTGTAGGATGGTTTGAAAACCACTGGACTGTAGGGCGGTTTGAAAACCACTGGACTGTAGGACGGTTTGGAAACCACTGGACTGTAGGACGGTTTGGAAACCACTGGACTGTAGGACGGTTTGGAAACCACTGGACTGTAGGATGGTTTGTAAACCACTGGACTGTAGGACGGTTTGGAAACCACTGGACTGTAGGACGGTTTGGAAACCACTGGACTGTAGGACGGTTTGGAAACCACTGGACTGTAGGACGGTTTGGAAACCACTGGACTGTAGGACGGTTTGGAAACCACTGGACTGTAGGACGGTTTGGAAACCACTGGACTGTAGGACGGTTTGGAAACCACTGGACTGTAGGATGGTTTGGAAACCACTGGACTGTAGGACGGTTTGGAAACCACTGGACTGTAGGATGGTTTGGAAACCACTGGACTGTAGAATGGTTTGTAAACCACTGGACTGTAGAATGGTTTGTAAACCACTGGACTGTAGAATGGTTTGTAAACCACTGGACTGTAGGATGGTTTGTAACCCACTGGACTGTAGAATGGTTTGTAAACCACTGGACTGTAGGACGGTTTGGAAACCACTGGACTGTAGGACGGTTTGGAAACCACTGGACTGTAGGACGGTTTGGAAACCACTGGACTGTAGGATGGTTTGAAAACCACTGGACTGTAGGACGGTTTGTAAACCACTGGACTGTAGGGTGGTTTGGAAACCACTGGACTGTAGGATGGTTTGGAAACCACTGGACTGTAGGACGGTTTGGAAACCACTGGACTGTAGGACGGTTTGGAAACCACTGGACTGTAGGAAGGTTTGAAAACCACTGGACTGTAGGACGGTTTGTAAACCACTGGACTGTAGGATGGTTTGGAAACCACTGGACTGTAGGACGGTTTGGAAACCACTGGACTGTAGGACGGTTTGGAAACCACTGGACTGTAGGACGGTTTGGAAACCACTGGACTGTAGGACGGTTTGAAAACCACTGGACTGTAGGACGGTTTAAAACCACTGGACTGTAGGACGGTTTGAAAACCACTGGACTGTAGGACGGTTTGGAAACCACTGGACTGTAGGACGGTTTGGAAACCACTGGACTGTAGGACGGTTTGGAAACCACTGGACTGTAGGACGGTTTGGAAACCACTGGACTATAGGGTGGTTCGAAAACCACTGGACTGTAGGGTGGTTTGAAAACCACTGGACTGTAGGGTGGTTTGGAAACCACTGGACTGTAGGGTGGTTTGAAAACCACTGGACTGTAGGACGGTTTGAAAACCAATGGACTGTAGGACGGTTTGGAAACCACTGGACTGTAGGACGGTTTGGAAACCACTGGACTGTAGGACGGTTTGGAAACCACTGGACTGTAGGACGGTTTGGAAACCACTGGACTGTAGGATGGTTTGTAAACCACTGGACTGTAGGACGGTTTGGAAACCACTGGACTGTAGGACGGTTTGGAAACCACTGGACTGTAGGACGGTTTGGAAACCACTGGACTGTAGGACGGTTTGGAAACCACTGGACTGTAGGACGGTTTGGAAACCACTGGACTGTAGGACGGTTTGGAAACCACTGGACTGTAGGACGGTTTGGAAACCACTGGACTGTAGGACGGTTTGGAAACCACTGGACTGTAGGACGGTTTGGAAACCACTGGACTGTAGGATGGTTTGGAAACCACTGGACTGTAGGACGGTTTGGAAACCACTGGACTGTAGGACGGTTTGGAAACCACTGGACTGTAGGACGGTTTGGAAACCACTGGACTGTAGGACGGTTTGGAAACCACTGGACTGTAGGGTGGTTTGAAAACCACTGGACTGTAGGATGGTTTGGAAACCACTGGACTGTAGGGCGGTTTGGAAACCACTGGACTGTAGGATGGTTTGGAAACCACTGGACTGTAGGATGGTTTGGAAACCACTGGACTTTATGATGGTTTGGAAACCACTGGACTGTAGGATGGTTTGGAAACCACTGGACTGTAGGATGGTTTGGAAACCACTGGACTATAGGATGGTTTGAAAACCACTGGACTGTAGGGTGGTTTGAAAACCACTGGACTGTAGGACGGTTTGGAAACCACTGGACTATAGGGTGGTTTGGAAACCACTGGACTGTAGGGTGGTTTGAAAACCACTGGACTGTAGGACGGTTTGGAAACCACTGGACTGTAGGACGGTTTGGAAACCACTGGACTATAGGGTGGTTTGAAAACCACTGGACTGTAGGACGGTTTGGAAACCACTGGACTGTAGGACGGTTTGGAAACCACTGGACTATAGGGTGGTTTGAAAACCACTGGACTGTAGGACGGTTTGGAAACCACTGGACTGTACGGTGGTTTGGAAACCACTGGACTGTAGAATGGTTTGTAAACCACTGGACTGTAGAATGGTTTGTAAACCACTGGACTGTAGGATGGTTTGTAAACCACTGGACTGTAGAATGGTTTGTAAACCACTGGACTGTAGAATGGTTTGTAAACCACTGGACTGTAGAATGGTTTGTAAACCACTGGACTGTAGAATGGTTTGTAAACCACTGGACTGTAGGATGGTTTGTAACCCACTGGACTGTAGAATGGTTTGTAAACCACTGGACTGTAGGACGGTTTGGAAACCACTGGACTGTAGGACGGTTTGGAAACCACTGGACTGTAGGACGGTTTGGAAACCACTGGACTGTAGGATGGTTTGAAAACCACTGGACTGTAGGACGGTTTGTAAACCACTGGACTGTAGGGTGGTTTGGAAACCACTGGACTGTAGGACGGTTTGGAAACCACTGGACTGTAGGACGGTTTGGAAACCACTGGACTGTAGGACGGTTTGGAAACCACTGGACTGTAGGATGGTTTGAAAACCACTGGACTGTAGGACGGTTTGTAAACCACTGGACTGTAGGATGGTTTGGAAACCAGTGGACTGTAGGACGGTTTGGAAACCACTGGACTATAGGGTGGTTCGAAAACCACTGGACTGTAGGGTGGTTTGAAAACCACTGGACTGTAGGATGGTTTGGAAACCACTGGACTGTAGGATGGTTTGAAAACCACTGGACTGTAGGGCGGTTTGAAAACCAATGGACTGTCGGACGGTTTGGAAACCACTGGACTGTAGGACGGTTTGGAAACCACTGGACTGTAGGACGGTTTGGAAACCACTGGACTGTAGGACGGTTTGTAAACCACTGGACTGTAGGACGGTTTGGAAACCACTGGACTGTAGGACGGTTTGGAAACCACTGGACTGTAGGACGGTTTGGAAACCACTGGACTGTAGGACGGTTTGGAAACCACTGGACTGTAGGACGGTTTGGAAACCACTGGACTGTAGGACGGTTTGGAAACCACTGGACTGTAGGACGGTTTGGAAACCACTGGACTGTAGGATGGTTTGTAAACCACTGGACTGTAGGACGGTTTGGAAACCACTGGACTGTAGGACGGTTTGGAAACCACTGGACTGTAGGACGGTTTGGAAACCACTGGACTGTAGGACGGTTTGGAAACCACTGGACTGTAGGGTGGTTTGGAAACCACTGGACTGTAGGGTGGTTTGGAAACCACTGGACTGTAGGGTGGTTTGGAAACCACTGGACTGTAGGATGGTTTGGAAACCACTGGACTGTAGGGCGGTTTGAAAACCACTGGACTGTAGGACGGTTTGGAAACCACTGGACTGTAGGACGGTTTGGAAACCACTGGACTGTAGAATGGTTTGGAAACCACTGGACTGTAGAATGGTTTGTAAACCACTGGACTGTAGAATGGTTTGTAAACCACTGGACTGTAGAATGGTTTGTAAACCACTGGACTGTAGGATGGTTTGTAAACCACTGGACTGTAGAATGGTTTGTAAACCACTGGACTGTAGAATGGTTTGTAAACCACTGGACTGTAGAATGGTTTGTAAACCACTGGACTGTAGAATGGTTTGTAAACCACTGGACTGTAGGATGGTTTGTAACCCACTGGACTGTAGAATGGTTTGTAAACCACTGGACAGTAGAACGGTTTGTAAACCACTGGACAGTAGAACGGTTTGGAAACCACTGGACTGTAGGACGGTTTGGAAACCACTGGACTGTAGGACGGTTTGGAAACCACTGGACTGTAGGACGGTAAACAAACAACCCTTGAGTCCATGAATGGGGCCTACTTGATGTGATCAACTTACTATCAGTCATAAAGCACATATAGTCACTAGTGAAAGTCTAAAAATGTTGTCTCAAAGGGGAATGAATACATTTGATTTTGTTCCTACCGATCAACACAAACTACTCCACATTCCCAAAGTTAAATACAAATTATTCAATTAAAAATTTTTAAAATCAAAGTTAAAAGATGTCTTGATTGTGTGTATTTACACCCCAGAGTTAATTGTAAGGCAGCAAAATGTGTAGACTGTGACAGGGTGTAGAGACCATCACTACGCACTATGTACATGTCATCTATCAGTTCACTGTACTGAACCTGATGTACATGTCATCTATCAGATCACTGTACTGAACCTGATGTACATGTCATCTATCAGTTCACTGTACTGAACCTGATGTACATGATGTCATCTATCAGTTCACTGTACTGAACCTGATGTACATGATGTCATCTATCAGTTCACTGTACTGAACCTGATGTACATGATGTCATCTATCAGTTCACTGTACTGAACCTGATGTACATGTCATCTATCAGTTCACTGTACTGAACCTGATGTACATGTCATCTATCAGTTCACTGTACTGAACCTGATGTACATGTCATCTATCAGTTCACTGTACTGAACCTGATGTACATGTCATCTATCAGTTCACTGTACTGAACCTGATGTACATGATGTCATCTATCAGTTCACTGTACTGAACCTGATGTACATGATGTCATCTATCAGTTCACTGTACTGAACCTGATGTACATGATGTCATCTATCAGTTCACTGTACTGAACCTGATGTACATGTCATCTATCAGTTCACTGTACTGAACCTGATGTACATGATGTCATCTATCAGTTCACTGTACTGAACCTGATGTACATGTCATCTATCAGTTCACTGTACTGAACCTGATATACATGTCATCTATCAGTTCACTGTACTGAACCTGATGTACATGATGTCATCTATCAGTTCACTGTACTGAACCTGATGTACATGTCATCTATCAGTTCACTGTACTGAACCTGATGTACATGTCATCTATCAGTTCACTGTACTGAACCTGATGTACATGATGTCATCTATCAGTTCACTGCACTGAACCTGATATACATGTCATCTATCAGTTCACTGTACTGAACCTGATATACATGTCATCTATCAGTTCACTGTACTGAACCTGATGTACATGATGTCATCTATCAGTTCACTGTACTGAACCTGATGTACATGTCATCTATCAGTTCACTGTACTGAACCTGATGTACATGATGTCATCTATCAGTTCACTGTACTGAACCTGATGTACATGTCATCTATCAGTTCACTGTACTGAACCTGATGTACATGATGTCATCTATCAGTTCACTGTACTGAACCTGATGTACATGTCATCTATCAGTTCACTGTACTGAACCTGATGTACATGTCATCTATCAGTTCACTGTACTGAACCTGATGTACATGTCATCTATCAGTTCACTGTACTGAACCTGATGTACATGTCATCTATCAGTTCACTGTACTGAACCTGATGTACATGTCATCTATCAGTTCACTGTACTGAACCTGATGTACATGATGTCATCTATCAGTTCACTGTACTGAAC
Source organism: Oncorhynchus keta (assembly GCF_023373465.1). NCBI lineage: Eukaryota > Metazoa > Chordata > Actinopteri > Salmoniformes > Salmonidae > Oncorhynchus > Oncorhynchus keta. The sequence continues at coordinate 20,921,325 of NC_068425.1, read as the reverse complement.
CTGATGTACATGTCATCTATCAGTTCACTGTACTGAACCTGATGTACATGTCATCTATCAGTTCACTGTACTGAACCTGATGTACATGTCATCTATCAGTTCACTGTACTGAACCTGATGTACATGTCATCTATCAGTTCACTGTACTGAACCTGATGTACATGTCATCTATCAGTTCACTGTACTGAACCTGATGTACATGTCATCTATCAGTTCACTGTACTGAACCTGATGTACATGATGTCATCTATCAGTTCACTGTACTGAACCTGATGTACATGTCATCTATCAGTTCACTGTACTGAACCTGATGTACATGTCATCTATCAGTTCTAGGTCCTTAGGGATATAGTGCACAACAGGTGAACTTCACTATCCATATTCCTGAGGGGGAACTAGTTTATAGGGAGAGAGTATATATCTGAAGGATGGCTCTCTTTGAGCCCAGAGAGAGAGAGAGACGGGTAGGGACAGGCCCTGGTATTCATCCATCACTCCCACTCAGAAATGACTCCACTACTACTACTACTACTACTACTGTCACACACACACACACACACACACACACACACACACACACACACACACACACACACACACACACACACACACACACACACACACACACACACACACACACACACACACACACACACACATCGTCTCATGAACCCTGGCCTGTTTTACTTCTTGGGAGTGTGTCGGCCTATTCTGCTGCTGTGGGGGTTGCTTCAATACCAGAGAGAAACAATTCATAAACCTTGCCCTCAGGCCATCCACCTCTCCCATCAACTAGCCTTTCCACACCTCACATACACACGTGTACATGTTAGATACTGGGCAAAAGGTTAGCTGACTTCTTAGTGGGGACAGGTGCCGAACCAAAGCGCAAAAAGTGGTGAGGCAGAGCAAGGCGGGTGAAGAGGATTGGACAGGCTGATAGCGATGTTGTGTTTCCGTAAGTGGATGAATTGGTCTAATTTAGCATGTAGGGTAAAGCCTCAAATCTTAGCTACATCTTCCATTTCAAATCAGCTCGGGAAAAAGGTGAATAACTACACAAAAATATTTCATTTTGTGTGACTACAGCACCAGCGATAAAAAGCAAAAATAGAGACGTTCTAATTGAGCGAGGCGTCGGAGCCTGCAGGGTTTTTATCATTGAAAACAATGCATTGTACTTGTGCCTTTAGCTAGTTTAGGCCTTTAGAAAAATATGTTTTGCCAACTTGGACGGGTCAATTCATTTAAACTTATTTTCCTTTAGCTGCCAACCTGCCCGTTCCGTACATGCTATTTCCCCCTCTACCCACATCTACCAGACACACAACCCAACACCCCTCTTCTCCCCCATACCTTCAGCCCCTTACCCTGTCCCTTGGCTTGTGTCCTCTGACTAAGGCTGATAAATTAGGGAGCAGAGACAATGGCCTGGGTTTTAGCAGCTCACGTGGACAAATGGAACATGATCAGAAACACATGACTACTGTCATCATCTGTTTATGTGCTTGCCCTTTTGGTTCTCTCTCTCGGTGTGTTATTGTACTACAGTTGATCTCAGGGCTGTTGCGCTGCTTTTGTACCACCCTCCCAACTTATGTAAAACATCTTTGACATTATGAAAACAAACCATACAGAGACATAGATACACAGATGAAGTTGTTAACACGTAGAATGTGTTTCAAGTTGGAACATGTACTTTCTGTCATTGTCCCAGAACTGCACACTTCAGGTCAGGTACACTCCTACACACACGTACATAAACAGTGGAAATAACACCACGTTGTTATAGAATCTCACAGATTCTGATTGGTTTAGACCTGTCTTAATGTTTGTTTTGATTGGCTGCCTGGCAGGTCCTAGAGCAGCACATGGACGGGCGCTGGAAGGGGCATATCCACGACAGCCAGAGGGGCACCGACCGGGTTGGCTACTTCCCCCCGAACATTGTGGAGGTCATCAGCAGACGCTCAGGTCAGTCACACACACACACACACACACCAACACACACCATGTAAGTTCAGTGCGATCATTATCCATTCCCCCCTCCCATCGGAAAGCAATGGGCAAAGAGAGAGAGCCCTCTGACATTTGCCTCTTTCATTGCGTAACCGTGGCACCCGCAGCAAACTGAGGATTCGTAGCTTGTTGAGTCAGCTGCCGGCATGTCGGAACATCAACACACACACAGACACACTCACTCACACACTCACTAACTCACTCATCTCCCAGACATGTCAGCACACTCACAATGCAGGATTAAGTCAGAAATGGAATGGGAAATGGCTTGGAACTGCAGGAGTCATCTGCTATTGTACATTTTGTAAAAACTCCCACCCTTACCCACGCAGTCTACCTCTAATACCGGTTAGATTAACAGAAGGTGTCAGTTACCTACCTAACACCACAGAAGAAGATAATCCGCCCCACACCACCACTTTGATGTGCACTAGAGGGAGAAATCCCTGAGTGAATAGGTTGGCTTGGTGACACTCACGGAGCAGCTTTGACAGAACAGGGAGCAGCTCACCACTGCAGTCAGTGAAAAATGACAGGTTTCTGTCTTCTCTGCAAGTCTGTCACCACAACAAAAGATCAGGGGAACGGGAGACCCATCTTAAATTGTCCCTCTGCACCTACTGTACCTTCAGAAAGTACTCACACCCCGTTACTTTTTCCACATTTTGTTGTTACAGCCTGAATTTGAAAAATATTACATTGAAATGTTGTGTCACTGATCTACACACAATAACCCATAATGTCAAAGTGGAATTTTGTTTTTAGAAGTCTTTACAAATGAATAGAAAATGAAAAGTTGAAATGTATTCAACCCCTTTTGTAATGGCCAGCCTGAATACGTACAGATGTAAACTATGCTTAACAAGTCACACATAATAAGTTGCATGGACTCACTCTTTGTTTGAAAATAGTGTTAACATGATTTTTATTATCTGTAAGGTCCCTCAGCCAAGTAGTGAATATCAAGCACAGATCCAACCACAAACACCAGGGAGGTTTTCCTGTGCCTCGCAATGAAGAGAACCTATTGGTAGTTGGGTGTTAAAAATAAAAGCAGACATTGAGTGACCTAGTTACAGTTGTGATTTAAATTGTCTTGACAATCTATGGCAAGGTATGACAATGGCTGTCTAGCAATGATCAACAACCAACTTGACCGAGCATGAAGAAGTTTATATTTATATTGCAAATATTGTACAATCCAGGTGTGCAAAGCTCTTAGAGACTTACCCAGAAAGACTCACAGCTGTAATCACTGCCAAAGGTGATTCTAACATGTATTGACTCAGGGGTGTGAATATTTATGTAAATTATATATTTCTGAATGTCGTTATGTGGTATTGTATATAGATGGGTGAAATAAAAATAAATCTATTGTATCAATTTTGAATTTAGGCTGTGATGCAACAAAATGTGTAATATGTCAAGGGGTATGAATACTTTCTGAAGGAACTGTTTCTCCCTTGGCTCCCCACACACACACACTGATAGGTTGTATCGCTACACATCACTGCATTGGAAGAGCAGTGGTGGCCCCTCTTCATTACAGGTTGGCCCCTCCAGAGAACACCCCATTTCCCAGACTGCCTTGGTTGGACTAATCCCTCATGCTTCCAATCCATCCCTTGCTTCTATTTTTCTCTCTTCCTCCTCTTCTCTCAGCATCTCTCTATCCATACCATGTCATTTCCACCTCTAACCATCAGCTTGCGTTAACCTCCTCTCTGTCTGTGTCCTAACTGTTTGACCCTGTAGGGGGCACCCTGTCCCGGCACGCCTCTCTGCCCACCCAGCGCCACCAGCTCCTCTCCAGAGCCCCCCTCTCCTCCAGCCTGAGCTCAGCCCCCCAGACCGACGACTCCTACACAATGTACACCCCCAACAATCCCCACATGGCCCTCCCCCACGCCATCGGCCTCAGCGCCAACCCAGGTATATACACACACACCCTTATACATGCACTCAGAGGACAGACGCACATTGAAGCCTGTATACGGTACTCAGCCCCCTAACCAGCCAGACAACTCCCCCACCACCGTGAACCGTGGTGAGGCCACAAGGACACCTATGTTCGCACCCTCTAAACCCCTCTCATGCTCAGGCCCAGCCAATCCCCAGTGCTGCTCCGTGGACCATGGTACCCCCATGGCCCAACAGTGTTGTTATGTCTGATAGGTCGGCCTCCCAGCAGCCTCTCTCAGCCTGGTTGTCCCCTGGAGGACATCTGGGTGCTCAGGAACTCACACACCGCGGGTAAGAGTCCCTCCACTGTCCCCCCATGACAATAGCTGTCCCCATGCTCTGTCCCCATGCTCTACCTTTGTCATGTGCCAGCTTCAAACTGAGCTTCCCATAGCTCCTGCTGCTCTCCCTGCTGCCACAAGATGGGACCACCAGGAAACCTCTGTTCCAGTGACCAAAAAAAAGTGACAATTTCGACAGTCTACAGGACACTGCAAGCTTAATGGGTGCCCTGTGTACTCTGCTGTAGGAATTTTCCATTGAGGATGACCTTTCATCTGTCCTACTGCAGGACTGTAGTTGTAGTTTAGCCCTGTAGTTCTGTAGTTCTGTACCCTTGGCTGCTGTTGCCCTATGCCTGCAGCTCCGCTCCACCATGCAACCATCTCCCTTGGCTTCGTATGGCAGCAAATTACGTCCTGTACTGGCCTGTGCCACCCCCCCTGATCTGTGATGACTTGGCTGGCTCAGTGACAGGGTCCACAGCCCCAACCTCTGCCATCCTCTGCCAGCTTCAGTTAGAATCATGTGGATGTGTGAGTGACTGTGTTGATGTGAGCTCTGGAAGGACACAGAGGGGAGGTACCTCATTTTGCTCTCCCTCTCGCTGTCCAGCCACCACGGTTGTCTTTAACGTCCCTCACTTCTATCTCTGTCTTTCTCTCCATCCTCCTGTCCTGTGGTCCTATCTAGCAGGTGACAGGAACAGTGTAGGGAGTACGGGCAGTGTGGGCAGCACCCGTAGTGCTGGGAGTGGACAGAGCACAGAGAGTAACACTGCTGTCAACGGACAACACCACCAGACCACCGCACTCCCAGACACAGCCAAAGTACTGGACCAATTGTTATTTCAGCTTTATTTATCCTGGCTAGTCTTATTGAGATAGATAACAATGCTAAAATAATTGAAAACCTTACTCACAGCTATGAACAGAGGAAATGTGATATTGTAATTTACTGTATTTGTATGTAGTGCCAGGCAACAGATTGTTTGTCTTGTGCTCTGTTTTGATGTGCAGCCAGCTCCCTCTGCTGGTGACTCAGGGCAACCAGTCCCCAATAAACAGCCTGACCTGACTGCAGGTAGGAATACCAGCCATTTCTCTCATTACTGTTACGTACCACAACATTTCTCCTGAAACTTCACCTTTCTAGTTTGATTTGTGCTTATTGGTAGAAAACATCCTGAGCACCATTCATTTAACTCTCCAGTGTGTGTTTTCTTGTCTAGTGGTTCTGGGTGCTCCTCGGAGGCCGATGGTGAACATACAGAGACCAGGGGAACAGCAGTTTGTCTCCCCACAGTTTGTACGTCCTCAGCAGCTACTGGAGGGCAAGGTGAGACTCAGACACAGGACAGACACAGGCCAGGCACAGGACAGGACAGACACAGGACAGTACAGGACAGACACAGGACAGGACAGACACAGGCCAGGCACAGGACAGGACAGGACAGACACAGGACAGTACAGGACAGACACAGGACAGGACAGGACAGACACAGGACAGTACAGGACAGACACAGGACAGGACAGGACAGGACAGACACAGGCCAGGCACAGGACAGGACAGGACAGACACAGGACAGTACAGGACAGACACAGGACAGGACAGGACAGACACAGGACAGGAAATATTGTCCATGTTTGCCACACATTACAACTCATGATTGTATTTTTCTGTGTACTCTGTATGCCACAGTGAAATACATGTATCTATTAAAAGACAGGAAGACAGTGAATAGGCCAGTAGTTGATGTTAATGTGAAACTCAACCCCTCCCCTCTGGTGTAGGATGCAGAGGCCATCTACCAGTGGCTGAGTGACTTCCAGTTGGAGCAGTACACTGGGAACTTCATCACGGCCGGCTACGACGTCCCCACCATCAGCAGGATGACCCCAGAGGACCTGACGGCTATCGGCGTCACCAAGCCAGGCCACCGCAAGAAGATCTCAATCGAGATAGGAAACCTCAGCATCCCTGAGTGGCTGCCTGAATACATCCCGGTAAGGTCTTACTGATGCCTGTGTCTGTCTGTCTGTCTGCTTTTGTGTGCAAGTCAGGTTTTACATTAGTTTCATAAAGGTTTCAACTGTGTAGGTCTGACTGTGACTCTTCTCCTACTACAGGCAGACCTGGGGGAGTGGCTGAGTACCATAGGCCTGCCTCAGTACCAAAGGAAGCTGTCAGAGAACGGCTATGACTCCATCAGCATCGTACGGGACCTGACCTGGGAGGACCTGCAGGAGATAGGCATCACCAAGCTGGGCCACCAGAAGAAGATGATGCTGGCCGTGAAGAAGCTGTGTGACATCCAGAGGGCCATCCTGGCTGCAGAATCTGGCCAGGGCACGTTGCGCCGCAAGCCCCCTGGAGCCCTTCACCTGGTCACCATTGAGCCCCCTGACAGCTCCTCCGACTGCCCCTCGCCCCACACCCCCAAGATGCTGACCTTCCAGGACAGCGAGCTGAGCGCTGAGCTGCAGACAGCCATGTCCAGCCACTACCAGGAGGGCCCGGCCATCAAGAGTGTCGTGGGCATGTCTCGGAGCCAAGAGAGCATCGACGCCCGGTCCAGGGGCTCAGGGCGCTCCCAGGACCCCCCCACGGCCTCCATCACTCCCCACAGCCGCTCACAGGAGAGCCTAGGGGGCAGCAGTACCTCCACCAGCCTCAGTGCTGACAGCAGCCCTGCCAAGGAGAGGAACATTCCAGAAGGCTGGGACCAGAGGTCCATACTACAGCAGCAGCAGCTTCCCAAGCAGGTCCCCCTGGGGGCAGCCACCGTGTTCCAGTACCCAGCCATCCCAGCCAAGCCTAAAGGCCCTGGGTCTCACTCCCTAGGCTCCTCTCCCCAGGGCTCCCCGGCCCAGAGGGGCTTCAGCTACCTCCACTCCCACTGTGGCAGCACCGACGTGGGCCACGGCTCGCCCACCAAGCCCTTGGCACACACCTACCATGCCATGACCCTGGCCCTGCCTAAGAAGCGCAGCCAGAGCCTGACACGCTATGCCCTATCAGATGGCGAACCAGACGAAGAGGATGACGACCTGGCTCCACCCTCTAGCACCCTAGAGTCCTACGCCACCCTGACCCGCCGGCCCGGACGCAGCCAGCTGGCAGGCATGCAGATCCCACCCGTAAAGTACGGCACTGTGGGACGTAGCCAGTCCTTTGCTGTGCGCGCTCGTAAAAAGGGTCCCCCTCCAGCCCCACCCAAGAGACTGAGCTCGGTGAGCAGTAGCCTCAGCGCTGGGTCCACTGAGAATATGGCGCCCTCTCCTGGGGGGGTGGAGACTGACAGTCCAGGGAGAGTGAGGAGCATCGCAGCCTGTCTGGAGGCCTCCACTGAGGGGAAGAGCCTGTCCAGGCCCAGGCTGGACCTCCTCCAACCAGAGCCTCCCCTCCCCAGCCTCAACCCCTCAGGACTGGAGCCCAGAGAGGCCTCTGCGGGGATGAGGAGGAGGGTGCAGAGCGAATGTGCTCCAGCCCAAACCGACATCCCAGACCATTACCCAGACCCAGAGCGAGGGGTGAAGTCAGACTCTGAGGAGGAGGAACCTAAGGCACCGGGTTTGGATGGCTCCTCATCCCCTCACAATAGCTCTAGCGAGTGTATCCCCTTCGCCGAGGAGGGCAACCTCACCATCAAGCAGAGGCCCAAGGTGGGAGGGCCGCCCAGGGCCGAGAGCACTGTGGAGATCCCGACAGACAAGAACCGGCCTACCAAGACAGCCCTGGAGGTGCCTGAGTTTAACCTGAAGGAGTCAGACACTGTGAAGCGGAGATACAAGCCTAAAGACCATGCTGGCAGCTCTCCCACCAGTGACAGTGAGGGCCAGATAGGGTCAGACTCCAGTCCAGGCAGCAGGCTCCAGTCCCAGAGCTGTGAGGAGGTGAGTCTGGTCAGTCTGAGGATCAGTGAGGCCAGTCTGGAGGGGCTGGAGAACCTAGCAGTGACAGGCACACCCCTCAAACCCCCAGTCTCCCCCAAGCCTCACAGCTCCCACGGACCCCCCGTCACAGCCCCAAAACCATCCCGACACAGTCTGGCTGCTGCTACAGGTAACTTATTACACGTGGAAGCTCATTATTATGTCTTTCTGTTTTTATCATCAATTCTGAGTTTCTGCTTTTGCTTCCTGTCTAACAGCCATAGTGCCGCCCACTATGACTGTCAACGTGGTACAAAGTCTTGCCTTCTCAGCCCCACCATCACCCACACCCAACCGGTGTCCCCCAGCCCCAGGGCTTCAGTGCCAGGCAGCCCAGACAGGCAAGCCCCAGGTCTGTGTGGTCGGCCCAGGCCCAGGGGTAGAGTCTGGCCCGGGGTTAGAGGTGGTGCAGCAGCAGAGGCTGGAGCAGACCAGCACCTCTCTGGAGGCAGCACTGCAGGCTGTGGAGAGAAAACTCACCCAGGAGGACAGTACTGACGGGTAAGAGAACACGATCAACACCTCACCATTTTCTGCATTTACAGGCCATATAAACTCTATTGTTTATGTGAACTGAAGTAGCATTTGTGCAACATTGTATATGTCCCATTATGGTGGCTGTGAGAGCATGGCAGCGCCATTGAGGCCATCTCCATTTTGAAGTAGTCCGTTTTCTTCTTCTACTACTTCAGAGTTGGTAAACAAACTGAAAGGGTGCATACTGCCACCTGGAGTGTGTTGTCTGAACAGGTATAAAGCCAAGGTTGGTGATTTACTGTCACCTGCAGTTATGGAATGTTTTCTCAGGTCCCACCTGATGACCTGGATGGAATTATGTGATCCTTCCTTAACTTCAAAATGGTGAAAGTCCTCAATGGCGCTGCCCTTGATAAAACAGGTTTTTGAGCACTAGAGTCCTCTATCTATCTCCATGACTAAACCCTGCTTCTTTTCCCACCTCCTGACAGTGGGTCTAACACAGTGAAGTCAGCGGGCAACATTCTGGATGACATTGGCAACATGTTTGATGACCTTGCTGACCAGCTAGATGCCATGCTGGACTAAGCCCTCTATCCACTCCACTGAACAGCCCACTGACCCTTCACCTCAGGAAGTACTAATGACCATGAGAGGGAGAATGGAGCAGGTCAACCCACCTGGAGCAGGTCAACCCAGTGTTATCTCCGACCCCGACGCCCTTCAAACTACAGACCAACCCCCACCACCAGACTAACAGAAAACATATGGGACTACATTGTAGGATGTGCCATGGAGTGGGAGGCTTTTAATGAACAGTGTGGATCCATCCTCCCTTCCTCCATGTTGCCACTTCCTCTCCTTTCAACACCAGCACTTAACTCTGCTCGACAGTGCTTTGCCATCAGTCACAAGAACCCTGTTGGTTTCAACACAGGGCCTGACAACAACCCTGTTGGTTTCAAAACAGGGCCTGACAACAACCCTGTTGGTTTCAACACAGGGCCTGACAACAACCCTGTTGGTTTCAACACAGGGCCTGACAACAACCCTGTTGGTTTCAACACAGGGCCTGACAACAACCCTGTTGGTTTCCACACAGGGCCTGACTGACTGTAGATACATGAGGGATGGACAACATACTGTACCAGTACACTGTTGGTTTCAACACAGGGCCTGACTGACTGTAGATACATGAGGGATGGACAACAACCCCGTTGGTTTCAACACAGGGCCTGACTGACTGTAGATACATGAGGGATGGACAACATACTGTACCAGTACACTGTTGGTTTCCACACAGGGCCTGACTGACTGTAGATACATGAGGGATGGACAACATACTGTACCAGTACACTGTTGGTTTCAACACAGGGCCTGACTGACTGTAGATACATGAGGGATGGACAACATACTGTACCAGTACACTGTTGGTTTCAACACAGGGCCTGACTGACTGTAGATACATGAGGGATGGACAACAACCCCGTTGGTTTCAACACAGGGCCTGACTGACTGTAGATACATGAGGGATGGACAACATACTGTACATGCAGTACATACAGTACATGTTGTATTGGGTTGTTTCATACAAACGAGTTCAACTGTGTTGTCCTTTTTATTCTACCCAACATCCTCCATTTCTTCGTCATGTTGGTGTGCCTTTCTTCCCCTTCTTTCTCACAGTCTCCACCTCTGTGTAAAGTCATTGTTTGGCCGTAGAGGAAGAGAGAGAGACAATGGGGAGAAGTGTTTTTATCCTGGCCTATAGAGGAACCATTCCTAGACAGAATATTACCATACAATACCATTTGTATTAGACACTGTATCAGTCATTTGACCTTTGTGTTTCACCATGTCTGACCATTTCAATTGGACCTTGTTGATATTTTCAATACTCTTGTATTTGATCCATTTTCTACCAAGTTGACCACAATGAAAGTGTTTGTCTTCCTCAAGGCAAGGTGCCAGTACGTTTGTGCTGTTAAAGTCTTTAGTAATCATTCTTTAGTAATACAGAATGACTAGATGCTATATAGTTTCTGGCTTTATGTAAAACATTTGGAAGTGCTGGATGATATTGTTTATACAAAAGGGAAGAAGACCTTTGCTTTTCAAAGCATATTTAGCTATCGTCACTGTCCACACTGTCAGTATAAGGAGTTATGTGATTTGTACAGCCGAGGGATGACATGCAAGATATTAATAATGTACACTATTTTTTAAAGAAAAGAAAAACATTTTAACGTAGATTAGTCCAACTAGTATTTAAATTAGAGTATCTAAATATGTATATTATATACTTATAGGTATATCTGGGAGCAGAATCATATTCAACCAAAGTTCTTTGTACAGATTTTCCTTCAATATTTTCAATATTTCCATAAAATGCAGAACCATTGTTAAGGGGTTCCAGTCTTCCTTATTGTAACATGAATGAAATTATCTACATGGTTATCAAAAATGGTCTGTTTTTTCCCCTGTCCACCCAGCATTATATGGCTATGTTCCATATTTGGGCATGCTACAGTACTTCTAGCAGGGGGAATGAACTCTTCTATGATGCGTTTCTGTCTTCCTCATGAACTTTTAAATCATTAACCCTGACTTGTATGATTGTGTAGTGTAAATGTGTGTCGTTTCAGTGTGAATGTGATCCCTGGCTGTAACCTGGGTTTCATCTCTGTCCTTCTCAGGAATGTCCCACCTATTCAGTTCAAGCTGCTGTCACATTAAACACGCACACCTGGCTTTGTGTTATAGAAGGAGGAACAGTGGTTTTGAACAGGTGAGGTGAAAGAGCCTTGCGTGAATGTGAAAGAGGTCTGTGTGTCTCAGACGGAACTGAGACCTGCTAGAGACACCTTATTTAAGATGGCTCTGTGGATATATATTATACTGTCTTGAGTTATCAACATCTGTCCTTTTTCATCCAGCTGGATCTTCATCTGGTTACAGTTAACCATTAAATATTCAAGTCTGATCCTGTTGACTTCTCTCGTTCATTTATGGATTTAAATATCCTGAAGCCTTAAGAGTGGGTGCATTTCATCTACACCTTCATACACAGACATAGATTCCTAACATTTGTTACTGTAGTCGTAATTTAAATGGAGAATCATGGGACAACAATGGTGAGATCTACAATTTAATACAGTATAGAAATAACATGAACAGTTAAAGAGCATGATAACACCCCCATACAATTCAATAGTCAAAATAGTGAATCTCACTGTCATTCTCCATACTGAACATACACAAAATCTAGTGAAGCGCAGACATTTATATTCTTATTAAAGAAAGAAATTATGTTTAAGTACATCTACGTAAACGTAAAAACCTCAAAGCATTTTGACAATGGCCATAAAGAAAAACATCGCAATATACAGTGGTAATGGCAATGCTATGGACGGAAGGTTGTCAGCCTTCACATTTACTGAAGTAAAACTGGTATAGATGGACACTGTACCAACATGTCGTTCCCCAATGACTGACTGACTGTCAGTGGTTGTCGTTCTTCAGGTGTTTTGGTCCCTAAAAGGTTTGCAGATAATAGAATCTACCACACACCCAGAGCTAATTAATGAAGGTGCTGAAGGCAAAAACTGGAGAAACATGAACAAGTCTCCGCACACTTCCAGTCAGAAGCCAATTTCTTCTGAAGCTCGACTGACCCAAAGCTCAGCTACATGAAAGACATTTGCATCTGACTGGAAGTGTGAAGAGGCTTGCTATTTGGTCCCTGAAAGGTGATAGACTGGATGGGTATGTAAGTGGCTGGTCCCATTCTCGTTTAAGGCGAGAAAAATATTGTTTGTGTTTCAATGACTGATTAACATGTAGACGAATGGCCATAAGAGAGACCTTCTCCACTATACCGACAGGCACCAGGCTATGACCAGCAGGGACTTCCAGGGTCTTCTGGGCATATACACCCAGGTACAAAACACACACACAACCACCTCGACACGTGAAATTGAATAATTCCAAATCACAATAAAGATTCTTAGCTGTTTCCTTTCCAACATTGGCATATTCATCTAGATATTGTTAGCACATCATTTATAGCATCTGGAATATAATACAAATGTGTGTGTATATATTTTACATACCTGTATTCTCCCTCACCAATAGTTAAACTGCTGGTTTTAATGAGTCATAGAAAACATGGGGCTTAGAACAACCCCTCTCTCTCTCCTTCACTGACCTCTCTGTGAGTATCTACTGTATGTGGGTGTGTGCAGGGTGAGGTGCTCTATCTACAGGTTGCTGAACAGTTCATTTTTCTTGCTCCAGTCCATGGGCGGGGCCCTCTTGTTGGAGCGTTTCTGGTGAGCACGCTCCTTGACCTGCTGCAGGGACAGGTTCAGACCCGGGATGGCGCCCATGATCACTGGCTCAGACAACTGACCAACCAGGGAGGAGAGAGAGGGGTTAAAAGAGAGTGTGAGAGGAGTAGAAGTAGAGAGAGAAAGCACAAGAGACACAAGCCTGGTTCTAAATATGAGTACTTTGTACTGATCTTGTCCGCATTCTGATTTTGCCAGCATATTTAGACAGGTGTAGATGACTAAAAGACACGTGATCTGATCTTGCATCACACACAGATTTGGATAGTGAAACCATTTAAATCATTATCCCGCCCTCTAAAATAATTGACAGATGATGCCATTGATTTATGGCTTCGATGTACTTTAAATTAAATACATATTATTTTGAAATAATATCTGTCAAATCATTTTCATACAGTGAGGGACCAGGATATCTGGTCACAATGTGGACACAATAGACAGATAAGAGATGTAGATGCAACGGTTACAATGTGGGCCCAATAAGAATGTGGATAAGTTTATGACAAAGGACACATGTTCGCACCAAGTATAAACGAGGCTAGAGAGAGAAGAAATTTATATTTTGATATTGTAGTAAAGCCTATTTTACAGGACTGCTCAAATAATAGATGTTATACATTACTGTGTCATTATGGATACACATTCAGATCATGAGACTTCCGTTGCATCTACATCTCTTATCTATCTATTGTGTGCTGCTTCACATGTGTTTTCAGGGCGGGACTTACCTCTGTGGGCGGGGTTGTGAGTGAGGCGTTGGAGGAGGTGTTGCTTGGAGACGGGCTGATTGACAGTTTAGAGTCCTGCTCCACCTCTTTTACCAGTTTTCCATTTCCATTCACCTGCAGTGGACACACAGACAGCAAGCAACAAATCAGATCAAATACAAGTAGCCAAAGTGGGGGTCAAGTTTGAGAGAACTCTCATACAACTCTCAGTCTGGCTGCAATATTATGTTTGCCCACAGGGAGGCAGACTTGCCTGTGCCCCATACACACACACTGTCTGACCATGCTGGTTGGGAAGTTGTATGATATGTCTCCCTAGGCCAGTAGAGGCAGCAGCAGCAGCAGTTTACTAGAGCCTACTGGGGTCAGAGCATTAGAGAAGACCCAATCACCCTGTTCTGCCATGTCAGTGCCTACCTCACCCTAATCTAAAATAGCAGGTGTAAAAAAACATTTAGTTTTTCAGGGGAAACGGAAGTTAGGTTGAAAATACTGAAAACCGGAAACATCCGCTTTCTACTGACCCCATGGAGAGTGACCCCACCCTAACCTCTCAACTCCTCTCTCTCTCTCTCTGCCTTTCCCTCACCTCTACCCTGCCTCCGCTCTCACTTAATCCAATGTTTTGATTGTTAGATTTTGGGGTTAAAATGATGGTCAATGACTGAGGACGAGGGTCTCACTACTGATCTGTGTCTGTCTTCTTTACATATGAAGTCTATTAGCATACTATTAATGTAGTGGAGTTAACCTAATGAAATCTTCTTCGGTTTGTGGCAGTGGCCAGTGGCCTAACTCTGGGTTTACCTGCCTGTTTGATAATATCACAAAAACACAATAGAGAATCCCCATCTTCTATCATATGCCAGATCTCTCTCTCTGTTCCTGAGTCTACAGTACAGTAGGGGGTAGGTGTGGGCTGGTCTGTCCCCGTACTAAGGGATTATGTACAAATACCTCAGAAGGATTAACATGGTGCTGATGAATTCTCCATGCCTAAACAACAGTGTATTGCTTTCAGCTTCTTGTTATCCAGCATTACCATGTGAACCCTCTATACCCGTCTACCAGGCTCTGAGCACACTATTGAGGGCTACACTAGTTCTGGTACTGTATATCTTACAGACACCTGAACCTGGTTCTGTTCTGTCAAGGTAGACTGCTCTCCTGGCTTCCTGAGTGAATGTATTCAGATTACACAGGATGTACATATATCAACACTAGGATACCCTCCCCTGCCTGGGCCAGCCTGCCTGGGCCAGCCTGCCTGCTGGAAACAGTCTGTTTTACTCATTAATGAGTGAGCTGGAAGGAGATTGAGAACCAACCAACACAAAGTAAATTATATGAAGCAATACACACACTCTACAGTCCTATAAAATAATACTAGTCCACTCCCTATGAATGACCAGCTGATAGGGTGCCTGTCAGTGCCAAAGCAGAAGCAGTTAATCCACAGTGTTTTATTTCTAGGGGCTGACCTGTCAGTGACCTCCACAGTGCCAGGAAAAAAAGACTAGTGTTTTGGGAAGTCCACTCTGTGGGAGCGCAACTCTTTCTCTCTCTCGGTCTGTCTCTTTCCCTCTCTCTCAAATGTTACTTCTGTATGATATTAGGTCAATAAAGTATTTGGCATCCAAGTCTTACCGTCTTTTCCATGTCTCCGTTGACGACAGGCTCAGGCAAAGATCCTGAAAGCAGAAGAGAACACTGCTCAGTCATGGACTCCACACAAACTCACACTCCCTCCTCCATTCTAGCTGTTCACAACCATTCAACAACATCTAATCATGGCAATTCTCCAATCTTATAGTCAGTCCTAAATATCCTGAAACTGTCCCACCTCCGTCAAACACCAGAACAGAATTCCAGAGTGACTCATATCCCTGCTCCAGAGAACGGCTCCTATCCAGTTCAGGTTTCATCCCAGCGACACCTACTCTGTTACATAGCGCAGGTATGTGTAGGTCATCCATTATTCAAACAGGGTTCATCTTCACAGAGAAGTTCTCTGACCCTGGTTACCTGCCACGCATCATCACGTCCAAACAAGCTGCTGCATATGAAACCCAGTACCCTAGTGGCCTACCTATATCAAATAGCCCTGGTAAGAAACTGTCCTCTAACCCTGTCACAAGGATATTAAGGAATGGTTTTTACTTGGCTAACTCTACCACAGAAAGACAATACATTATATCTAAACCTGTGTGTCTATCTAAAACAGATAGAGTTGACTGATGAACAACTGACCCCTGGTCGGAGCTGGTGGACTACTAAGATGGACCCTTACCTTCCATGCTTCAACTCCTCTCACACAGACAGATAAACGGTGAGAACTAAGATAGGAACCTGTTATCATCTAAAGATAGCCTGACCCTGGTCTGCGTCCCCCTGGGCTGTTCTGAAACCTGTTGAAGCTGCCTCTATGTACCTCTGTGCTCCTTGGGTCCTTCCTCACTGTTTGCACACGGACAAGAGGCTCTTCAGTCCCAATACAGCTAACACTACAGGCTGAGAGGCCACTTGGAGCCAGCGCCTTGGAAACCAAACACAAGTGCTGGCCAGAGGGGAGTGTGGAGTGTGTGTGTGTGTGTGTGTGTGTGTGTGTGTGTGTGTGTGTGTGTGTGTGTGTGTGTGTGTGTGTGTGTGTGTGTGTGTACCAACGTCACGATGATCAGGAGCCCTCTGAGTGGGCAACACGAGAGAGCAGTTACCTGGACAACGCCTCAATGGAATTTTGCTCCTGTTGGGCATTTTTCAGTCAGGTTTAGAAGCCGATAGCAGAAACCAAAGGAAGTTAGATAGGACTAAGACCTGACCATATATCCCCCTGGGTAGAACAGGAGTTATATCTCCTTTTACTGCTTCACTATACTCATTCAGAGGACACAGCATGTCAATCATCAGTCAACTTGGTGGTGTAACCGTGCCAATGGATAGCTGTCAAATCAAATGTTATTGGTCACATACACATCTTTAGCAGATGTTATTGCAGGTGAAATGCTTGTCTAAACAACCAGTGTGGACTCAGAACACAACAACATTCCTCCATGTAAAACAGAGGACATTCTTATCACAACAAAGCAGCTACTGTATTTTTGTTGGTGCACTAAAGAACCATAAAACTCCCAGTTAGGTCAAATAGCATGAAAGACACTAACTGACAGGGGCGGCAGGTAGGCTCGTGTTTAGAGCGTTGGGCCAATAACTGAAAGGTTGCTAGATCAAATCCCAGAGCTGACAAGGTAAAAAGCTGTCCTTCTGCCCCTGAACAAAGCAGTTTGCCCACTGTTCCTAGGCTGTCATTTAAATAAGAATTTGTTCTTAATTAACAGACTTACCTAGTTAAATGAAACATAAATATTGTCTACTTATACCCACCTTCTTATTTATAGGGTTCACTAAGAGGCACAGACAGCTAACCTTTTTAATAAACAGTATCTTTGGCCTGATCAGGCAGCAGCGCTTCACTGTTGTTTAGGGCAGAGCTTCAAGCAGAGGAAATATAAAGGCAGCCTGGTGCAGGGCGGTGTGTGTGGGAGGACACACACTGACTAATATGCATGTCCCAGACACAGAGGGAACCAATTTCCTCCACACCCATATGGTTGTCATACCGTCGGCTGGGCTGCCATCATCGTTCTATGAGGCCGTTGGTATCAGAATGGCACTCAGAGTAGCCAGCCAAGTGTTGTCATGGGCCACCGCCCTGTTTCAACAAGTGTTACTTGGGCACAGTTGGCCTCCCAAGCCAAATGCAGCTTGACGTTTATCGTCATGAATCTTGCCTTGGAGGCAGAACCAAGCGATTTCTGCTAGATGGGCTAGCTACAAAGTAATTCATGACTATATTGTAAAAATGTATGAAAGCAAAAATATGCTTTTTGGTCTTATTTTAAGGTTAGGGTTAGAAGTGTGGTTAAGGTTATGGTTAGGTGTCAAATCTGATTTTAAGACTTTGTGGCTGTGCCGGCTAGTGACTACTCCGCAGAGCTGCCTCCAGGGCAAAATTCATGACAATAAATGCCAACCTGCAGCCAGACTCTCTAGCACTGGAATCAATTTACAGGCTGAGGCTCCCTCTAGGGGCTTTCTGAGGTACAACAGCCTTCTCTTTGTGAAGAGCTCAGTAGCTGTTGGGGGAAGTTTCCCCTCGACAATTGGGGGAGGTTTGCATTTAGCCCCTAATAGTGGTTGACATTCAGGGAGGTTAAGCTGATTCTAGATCCGTACCTAAGAGTTTGGATTTTGTACCTCGAGCAAACAACGTGAGGGGACAGGAAATGAGATGAGCTCAGTATATGTGTGTCTCTGTGTTTGTGTTCCTTGGCAGAGAGAGAGGAGCAGAGGAGCCTGGCCAAGCAGTCAGATAGACCCTTAATCTGCTAGTGTTTACCAAGGACAGGGGGACAGAGGGGTAAGAGATCAGGCCTGACAGAGAAACCTCTGGGGACTATAGACCTTGAATGAGGCTGTTAAAGGAGAAGTAGTGGTTTAATCATTACCTACCTAAAAGAAACATATGAGAGGCAAAATGCTCCCTACACTGAGGCTGTCATGTGAGTGAGGGGCTTCAGAGGTCTGTCCTTCACACAGTGAGGAACGTGCAAGCTGATAACGTCCATTGTGTGCAAATACTTGGACATGCATGTCTACAGAAAGGATCACTAATCCAGCCAAACTGCATCAACCAAGTTCTGGCCCTTTCTTGTAGATCTCTGGTCTCACCTGTGAGGTGTTCTGGGGTGGGAGCGACTTTGCACCTCCTGAAGAAGGCATCTGTGTCTGTGTCCACAACAAGTAGAGAGGTCTCCTCACCACCAGACTTTATGGCTGCCACCACCTCCGAGTGCTGCTTCCCCTTCACTGTCATACCATTCACCTGGAGAGAGAGGGGGAGATACGGAGAGATAGATGGGGAGAGAGACAGAGAGAGGGGGGAGATACGGAGAGATAGATGGGGAGAGAGACAGAGAGAGGGGGAGACAGAGAGAGATGAAGAGAGAGAGACGAAGAGATAGAGGGGGAGAGGGAAAGAGAGAGATGGGGAGAGAGGGAGACAGAGGGGGAGAGACAAAGACAGAGAGGGGGAGAGAGACAGAGAGGGGGGGGGGCGAAAGAGGGGGAGAGACAGAGAGAGATGGGGAGAGAGTGTAAAGAACGTTAAAACACACACAGACACAAGAGTCATGTCTGCACAAATCAGCGCATGAAGCATTAACTCCTTAGTTGTATAAGTAGTGTAACTATAGTTTACCAAGTCAAAACGTTGAAGGCTAGTCCAACAGCCTAAAACTACAGGTTTCCCTTTCACATCAGCACCATAGTTTGTTCAAGTAACTAACTATTTATGGGAAACTATTTCTTGCATATTTCCATTGTTCTCACAACGAGGACGATAACCTGTTTATCAAAGCTTGGACTCAGTTTTCAATACTATCAGTCTGTTGTCCAGCAGGAAATCCTGTCTCTCCACACAAACACAGAATATGCTGCTGCACACACACAGAGAGGAAGTGAAGCTCTCCCTGGGGCTTGAGAAATGAGTGTCAAACTCTTCACTGTTGCATAAGAATCCGTAGTACGCAGTCTGAATACAAACGAAACATTGCTGAAGAGAACAGTGTACAATTCAGAGGAAACATAAAGGGGTGCAAAAACACTTTCCTTTCTCTTCATACAGTAGGTTCTTGGATAGCAACAACTGCTAGTAGCCAGAGAGTGCTTAGCAACACCATCTCAGCCATCAGGCCATTGGCCCAGCATATGTCATAGTGTCATCTGTTCCCCAGACAGCTGAACATTCTGAGGAACCACTGCTTTGATAGCATGTGTGTACATTGTTTGTGTGGGTTCTGTGAGCTCTAAGTGTGTATTTTGTGCACGTGCACGTGTGTGTGTGTGTGTGTGTGTGTGTGTGTGTGTGTGTGTGTGTGTGTGTGTGTGTGTGTGTGTGTGTGTGTGTGTGTGTGTGTGTGTGTGTGTGTGTGTGTGTGTGTGTATGCATGTGTGTGTACGTGACTTGCCTAAATAAATAAAGGTTACATTTTTAAAAAATCCTAATTATTACGTGTCTGTGGGTGTGTACGTGTGTATGCACATGTGTAATGCGTGCATGTGTGTGTATCTGTGTCCGTCATAGGGTGGGCCTGCCTGTCTACCACAGTCCCAGGAAGGAGATCAAACAATACGTGCTTGGGCAGTAACAATAGCTGTCCATTTAACAGAAAGAATACAGTCCTCAGTGGGTGGTGGGAGTGTGGGGCCTGCTGGGGGATGGAACCCCCTCTGTCTCAAGCATTCAACTCTCCTCTCTTCTCCTTTTCTATGGCAGTCTCACATGGCTGCTGGGGAATAGCAGAAACTCATTTACAAACGTGGCTAGAGTAGAATGAGGGCAGCCAGGCAGCCATACACACCTCTGACAATACACACCCACCCACCCACCCTGCTCTACAGTAGTGAGTAATGAGCAGGATAGACCGGGGTGGTGGAGTGCAGACAAGTCACCAGTGACAAAGCTGGATTATCCCAGTCTGAGTTAACTCCCAGTGACAGTGTCCACCTCTCCCCTCCTATGAGATTAGGACCCCACACAGAGACGGTTACTACCACTCACAGTCCTCCTCACTCCACACTTCAACTTCAACATGACTGAATTGTGCCAAGGCCATTAAAACCTCTTGAGTGTAGGGGGCAGTATTTTGATGTTTGGATGAAAAAAGTACCCAAATGAAACTGCCTATTTCTCAGGCCCATAATCTAGAATATGGAAAATCCAACCTGGACGTGCTGCTTTCTCCATGGTGTGAACAATCTTTAGACATAGTTGCAGGCTTTTATTTAGAAAAATAAGCAAGAAAGATCACATTGTGTCATTGTATGGCTGGGTGCCAGCAGCTTTTTGCATGCAGAAACAGCTTGGAGAAGACATTTTCTTTCTCTCTCCTATTGAAGCTACAGTCCCGGTTGAAATATTATCGATTATATATTGTAAAAACAACCTGAGGATTGATTATAAAAAACGTTTGACATGTTTCTACGAACTTTACGGATACTCTTTGGAATTTTCGTCTGCGATGTCGTGACCGCTTGAGCCTGTGGATTTCTGAACATAACGTGCCAACCAAATGGAGGTATTTTGGATATAAAAATCATCTTTATGGAACAAAAGGAACATTTATTGTGTAACTAGGAGTCTCGTGAGTGCAAACATCCGAAGATCATCAAAGGTAAGCGATTCATTTTATTGCTTTTCTGACCAATCTACTTGGCTGCTAGCTGTTTGTAATGTTTTGTCTACTGAGAGAGATGTCCTTATATAAACGCTTGGTATGCTTTCGCCAAAAAGTTTTTTTTAAATCTGACACGCCAGGTGGATTAACAACAAGCTAAGCTGTGTTTTGCTATATTGCACTTGTGATTTCATGAAATTTTTAAAAATGTAGTAATTTAATTTGAATTTGGCACTCTGCAATTCAGTGAATGTTGACGAAAATTATCCCGCTAACGGGATAGGTGCATCAAGAAGTTAAAGACAAGTCCCGTAATTTTAGAGAAGCTTGCATGACAAACATAATTATTTTCATTAATACAATATTATTCAATTTACTACTATACAGTAATAATAGTACTGTGCATTGAATACTACTAACAATATTAATGTACTATTACTATACATGGAATAATAATAATAATAATAATAATAATAATAATAATAATAATAATAATACAGTATGATGCCAGAGGTCAAAGGTGAGCTAGATAGTTACCTGTACTATCATGTCCTTGGCCAGCAGGCCTGACCTCTGTGCAGGTGAGTCCTCATCCACTGCTCTGATGTACTGGCCTGGTCTGGCCTTCTCACTGTGCAGGTTGAAGCCGTAGCCATGAGGCCCCTTCTTGATCACACACAGACGCGGCCTCAGCTCACTCTGCACATCCTGATGAAGAGATGAAACACCGTTAGTTGAATTCTCCTGTTGGAGAATCTACTTTCTCCTTCCGCTCTCCTAGTTTCCTGTGCTTAGACAATGAATCACATTCACAGAACTTACATGAAATGATTCACATTCACAAAAATATGTTTTTCCTTTACCATTAATATCTAATACATCCCAATATCAAGCGGCAGGTAGCCTAGAGGTATTGGGCCAGTAACCGAAAGATCGCTGGTTTAAATCTCCAAGCCATTGATCAAGACAGTTAACCCCCAACTACAACTGCTCCCCAGGCGTCGATGACGTGGACGACAAGAGGCTGGGTTAAATGCGGAAGACACATTTCAGTTGAATGGATTCAGTTGTGCCAATTAACTAGATATCCCCTTCCCTTTCCCTTCCCATATGTCCAGTATGCTGATATGGTATGAAATGCAGTAATAGGCTACATTTAAGACCATGACTCTGACATTGATGATCAAATCAGACTAAAATTACACCAGAGTAAGGAAAGGAGTCCGGTCAGAATAGGAGGGTGTACAGAGCATGTGACTGGAGCTGTGTTGGTGTAGGGAGGACTGGGAGGGGCAGGGCAGGAGCCAGGAGGCATGGAGCCACTACCCCGGCCTGAGGAAGGGCCAGTTCCTGAGGGCCAGGCCCCTGTGTTGTGTGAGCCCAGTCAGCCCAGTGAGCCCAGGGTAGGACAATAGCAGGCTAGGAGGTGACCCCTGTCCTCATGCCTCTCTGAGATGACAGGAAGACATAGCACTGTATTGTCATCCAGGAAAAAACTCGACCAAGTCCAGCTACTCCCATCCGTCGGTAGGAGAACATAAGTAATGTCTTTTTTTAGTACAGGGATTGTTTACAGAGTTTTACAAAGCCTCAGGGAATGTTCAAATGTAGGTGCAGAGTTAAATACAGCACAGATATAGAACAGGAGCCAAACAAATGGCACAATCATAATCAATGTCTCTCTGACCCAACAACCCCATACTCCCCCTATTGGCCAATATAATTATTGACGTAATCACTTTTGACGAGACTTTGATTGACACCGACAGTTGAAGTCGAAAGTTTACATATACCTTAGCCAAATACATTTAATCTCAGTTTTTCACAATTCCTGACATTTCATCCTAGTAAACATTCCCTGTCTTATGTCAGTTAGGATCACCACTTTATTTTAAGAATGTGAAATGTCAGAATAATAGTAGAGAGAATGATTTATTTCAGCTTTTATTTATTTCATCACATTCCGAGTGGGTCAGAAGTGTACATACACTCAATTAGTATTTGGTAGCATTGCCTTTAAATTGTTTAACTTTCTTCCCACGATAAATTGGGTGAATTTTGGCCCATTCCTCCTGACAGAGCTGGTGTAACGGAGTCAGGTTTGTAGGCCTTCTTGCTCGCACACGCTTTTTCAGTTCTGCCCACA